>NC_056732.1:131332330-131417330 GCF_019279795.1 Protopterus annectens | reverse complement strand
TTGAAACTGCAGCAACTAAATAAGCTCTGCATTACTGCACATCATTTAATAAATTACAATGCTGATAAGTTTCCATGGCAAACATATTTAGGGACTTGTACTACTGGTCCACCATCTTTCCTATTTTCTACCTTGCCTTAAATTTCCATGGTTTCCATGGTTCTTGGTCCAGATCTGTGAGAGAGCAGGCTAAAGCCATGGCTACTGACCAGATGACTTCAGTTCATTTAGTGTCTTGTCAGAGGAGTGTAGAAATGAGTGACAAAAGCCAGCTCCCTACCTCAGGGGGGATGGACTGGAAGCTAGTTGCTTTTTCGAAATGTGCATGTGGAAGTCTGCAGGTGAAAGACCTGTAACTGGAGACATAAGCTTGACCTACTGAGCTGGTGATAGTAACCCTCATTACCTCACGAGCAGAAGGACTGACATAGTGGGAGAGCATCTTTGCAGTAGTACTTGTGCACAAATCATTCACTAAGGGGCCGCTCTAAAGCCTAAATATAAACCCCCTGATGGCTGTGAATGACAGTCTCCATAGCTGACCCCTGTCCAAGAAAGAATGAATGTGATGATTGTTTGTAAAGAGACAATGACTACCAGGCAGGCAACAGGAAAAGGAAAAAGAACGGCTCTTCATGTATAACGTATGTTTTCAGAATACTGCATTTACAGACTTTGAAGTCTTCTACAAAGTAGCATTGAACTGGTTATGACAGAATTCATGGCAAACCAACATGGATTGAATAATCATTCTGCATGAAGATTGTCAGATGATGTTTGATCATGTGAAATGTAAGATGGCGTGTTTCAAGAGTAGTTTCAATGATCTCAGAAAGACTATTTAATGACCTTTGAACTAAGTGAATCAGCTCTGCTGCTTCTGATTTGAGGACAGCTGAATCTGCTCTGTTCACACAGACTTATTTTCTGCACTTCTGCAGAATTTTGGATGGTATTTTACGAGTACCAGAACCAGTTGGTTACTCCTCTCTCTCTCTCTCTCTCTCTTTATCTCTCTGGGAGCTCGACTGGGGGGTCTACTCTTGAGCTCTGGTCACCAGGAAATAATGCTCTCTTCATTTCTTCTGAACTCTTTAGTTGATTTCTGAAAGCAATATTTTTAAATACAACTTACTCCTCATGGCTTACTCTACTACATACAAAATATATTTTCAGTTTATAATCACTAATAAAACAGACTAGTATTTAAATATATGATAATCCATGAAACATATGGTACAGCATTTGAGAAGCATAAAAATGTAAAACAAAACCATGGACCATGTATAATAGGTTCATAAGTAGGTACTAGGCTATAGGTACTAGGCTATCTGCCCAAAGGCATTTATAAGCCAAGCCAGAATTTGTTGGCTTTTGCTGCCCCCTTAGATTAGTTCCCTGTGCCTCTGTCCAGCAGAGCCATTGAAGTGATCTCCGGGGTAAACATTCTGTTTCCCATCCACCCATCAAGGTTTCTCTTGAACAGTGTTAATGAGGAGCTCTGCCTGATGTAGATTGGAATCTTGTTCCAAAGCATGGGAAGTCTCTGGGACAGGAATCTATCTCTCCATCATGTCCTATTTATTGTTGTGGTGAGGTTTAATTCCCTAGAGCATGTGGCTCGACTGGATAAGGTTTTCTTTAGGTGGATTACATCCATCAATTCTGGGTTGGACATGGTCTTGTATGTCAGGAAGAGATCACTTCTGAGTAGGTGGTATGCAATCAAGTAAGCTGGAGTTTCTTCAGTCGAGCTGCATAGAGCATCTGTTTGAGGCCATTGATCTTCTTGGTGAGGTACTTCTGTGGTCTTTCCAGGTGTTGCAGGTGTCTTGTAAGGTACATCTCAAATGGGGCATTGTACTCTATGATGGGTATGTTAAGTGATGAGTAGAGGGGCACAATGACCTCTTTTGAACTGGATGCAAACCCTTTTGTGATTAGGTGGGCCACATAGAAGGATTTTCTAACCACTCTGGCAATGTGATTATCAAAGGAGAGATTACTATCTACTTGGGTCCCCATATCCCTTATTACATCTTCCATATTTAGGGGCTACCACCTATGTGGTAGTTTGTGGGTACTTTGTTTTTGCCAAAGGGGATGACTATGCACTTTTTGGCATTTAGCTTAAGACCATGGTTTTGACACCAGGCATCTGTCTCAGTGAGATCCTTTTGGAGGATGTCTGTGTCAGCTGGACAGTCAATTATAGCCCCTAGTTCATAGTCATCTGCGAATTTGGTCAGCCATAGTCCTCCTGTGCTTGCCTGTACCTCTGAGAAGTATATGCTGAACAGGAGGGGTCCTAGGACTGAGCCCTGGGGAATGCCACTTGTAACAGGTTTAGAGTCAGACCTAGTTCCCACAACTCTTAACATGTGGGTTCTGTCCATGAGCCAGTTAGCAACCCATCTCGTGACGTAGGGGTTTATGTTCAGGCTGGTGAGCTTGTCTATAATACCAGAATGGGGAATGGTGTCAAAAGCCTTTGCGAGGTCTAGGTAGGCTGTGTGGACCACTTTTCCCTTATCTATAGCCTTGGTAACTGTCTCAAAGAAGTCCACCAGGTTTAGGAGGCATGATCTGCCCTTAACAAAGCCGAACTGGGTAGGGTCCAGTGTTTGGAGGTTCCCATTGTCTCTGTTAATGAGATCTACAATGATGCGCTCCATAGCCTTGCAGACCAAGCTAGTCAGGCTTATAGGGCGGTAGTTCCTGGGGTCTGTTGTGGCTCCACCTTTGTGGAGCGGAATAACCGTTGCTGTGCACGACTCTATGGGTATGTAGCCTGTGGCGAGGCTGAGTTTGAGCAGTGTGTTTAGGGGACAGGTTAGTTCATCTTTGAACTCATGTAGGATGCAGCCTGGGACACCATCCGGTCCCACTGATGCTGTGTTTTTGGCTTTAGAGAGGGCTGTTTTAACCTGAGTGTCTGTGATTTCAGGGGCACTACATTCTTCTGGTATGGTTATGGGCCCTTTTGGGAGTAAGAGGGTGGTGAAGTTTGTATTGAACCTGTCTAACAGGATGTTGGCGATATCGGTTGTTTCAGTGTATTTTGTGCCATTCTGCACTAACTCCAAGCAGATCTGAGAATTGCCACTTAGATTCTTGACACAGCTAAAGAATGTCTTGTAGTTAACTTTGGAGTCCTTGGCAATTTTTCTTTTGAAACTAGCCTTGGATGATTTTATGAGGGATCATAGTTTCTTGCTGATACTGATCAGGGATGTCTTCCCTTCTTGGGATTTTACTCTTTTCTGTACTAGTTTTCTCCTTCTATTGTATTGCTTGTTTATGGCAGGGGTCCACCAGACTGGTTTCCTTTTCTTGGAGGAGTGAGTCCTGGTTTTTCTTGGGATAGCACAATCCCTGCATTCTTGTAGGTGCCTGTAGAGTGCATTAGTAAAGGATTTTGCAGCTTGGACAGCGTTATCCTTTAGCATGGGGGCTTTGAAATTTTCCACCTCGGTCTTAAGTAATGTGAAGTTTGCTTTTGAAATGTTTTTCACAGTGGTTTCCTTGACCTGGGTGGGTCAGGATGTGGATATCCAGAGTGATTAGTTGATGGTCAGATCTAACCAGCGAGGGGTTTACCTCCAGGGTGGAACACCAGTTGCCCATGTTGGTGATGACCAGGTCCAATATGTTGTCGCCTCTGGTGGGGGTGTTGACCAGTTGATCCAGGGCATTTGAGTTTATAAATTCTAGGAAATTTTGGGCATGGGAGCTAGTACTTGAGTAGTTCTCCCAGTTAATGTTTGGGTAATTGAAATCATCCAATATCAGAGTGTTTGGTAGGACCTTTATGTTTTCCAGAGTTTCCAGAAACATGGAATGGGGATCCTGGGACATGGTGGGTGATCTGTAGCAAGCTGCAACTTGAATTGCTGTTTTGCCCACTGTTAGTTGCATGTGGATAATCTCTGAAGCATCATGCTATGCCACTAACCTGGAGGTATGGGTTTCCTTGATGAATATGGATAAGCCCCCACCTTTTGTATTTCGGTCTGGGTGTTGTGGCTATAATGTATGGTATGAGTTGCAGCCTTTTAGTGCTGGGGTGCACTCTGGAGCCTTAAACCAGGTTTCTGTTACTGCACATGCATCAATTTTCTCCATACTGAGAAGTGCCTCGAGTGGGTGCATTTTGAGGTTTAGACTTCTGGCACTGAGTAGCATTACCCTCAGTTTTTTGTTACTTGTTCTACTTACGGTGGTGGGTTTGTCTTTTGAGCCTTGACTAAAAAAGGCACTATGGGAGTGGTAAGAGCCTTGGCCAGTATTCGAAAGCCTAAAGGTGACAGGTGCAAGCCTTCTCTAGTGAAGTAGCGTGGCTTGTCGAGCATGTCATCCCAGGTGGACAGACACTGGATCCCCTTTGAATGACACCAGAAGCTTAGTCATTTGTTGAAATTGATCATTTTCTCTTTATACCGTGGTATCTTTCTTGGTGAGGGCAGGATGCTACTCAGGGTCAGGGTCAGACCAGCCTTGGCTACATGATCAGAGAGCTCTTCCAAGACTCTTTTCACATAGTCCACGCAAGTACAGCTCAGGTCATTCACACCAACATGGACAATGACAGAGTTGTATTTGTACTTGTTTTGGAGTGACCTGAGTGCTTGTGTTATGTCGTGGATCCTGTCACCCAACAGGCAGCTAAGAGTAACCTTCTCCTTGTTCAGCCTAGTGAGTGGGATGTCAGTGTGCCTGACTATAGAATCACCTATTACTAGTGTGTTGGGTATGTTATTTTGCCTTAAGGGCTGTGATTGCGTGGCACACTGGTTTTGTGTAGTATGTGTTTCGTGGTTTGTGTTGGGGGGTGGAGGTTGCTTCTCTGTCTGCTTTGTAGGTCTCTGTTGCTTTTGCAGATTTTTATTTAGAGCCTCTGAGTATGTTATTGAGTGTTTATGTGTGTTTTTTGCCGGTGCTGGTTTCATAGGTCTATGTGAGACTGGTGGTGTGATGCAAGTAATTCCCTTCTCCTCTTGACTGTCTGATCCAGTCTTGGGTTGAGAAAGCTTATCCTCCAGTTGGGCTGTAAATATGCATCTCTCACATGTATTAGTGTTTTGTGGTAGGAGGAGAGGGTTGTCTGTGTACATGAGGCAGTTGTAACACTGCCTCAAAATGCCCAGATTCACCAGTTGGACTGGAGAGTACACCTGAAACTGCCCTTTGGACATGCCTGGATAGGTACAGTGAACTGTTTTACTGATTGGTTTTTAAGGTCGACTAGAGAGTCTTGTCCTTCTGTACAGTGTAGGGAGGTCTAGTGATAGGGTTTATTAGTGCTTGCTATGAGTTTTGAGCAAGTGCTGGGCTGAGAAGTGAATGGTTTGAGTGCTTAAGTTGAAAGTCTGTCTAGTTCCAAGGGAAAAATTGAAGAGTACACTTTGTGGAGCCGGGAATACTTATAATGTGTGGTTTTTTATAGCAGGGAAATGAAAGAGATAGAAATTAGCCCAAAATGGCCAATAAACTACTAATTTGTGGACTGAAACCACTCCTCCAGGGACAGATGGGCTGCTTAAAGCTCTCCTCTCTCACAGATGAACAGAGAAACTTCCTTCTATCCAAGTAAGGTATGGGCAAACACAGACACTTGTAACACAGCCCTGAATTCAGCATTAACCTGAAAACTGGACTACACCAGCTTAGAAAGGCAGGAAACAAGTTTTTTTTTGTCATTTAGTTTTTTTCAGAAAATAAAGCTGATACAATCAAAAAAACACTTTAAATGCACAGAAATGGCTATCACACTTGAGTGTGTAGCCTACACCAGTTAAACAGGTAATTTAAACACAAAAACGACTTTGTTAAAGTGCAGGCAGTAAAATAAGTACAATTTGTAGCTGAAACAAGCTTTTTAAATCACAGAAACTCTAAAAAAAAAATCGGCATTTTAGGTGGAATTAGCTAAAGGCAGCAAGAAAATGCAGAAAAATGATAATTTATTTATTTATTTTATTTTTATTTATTTTACATTTGTTGACCGGGCTAGTCTAACTGGATATATGTCCATTTTCAGTGGAGGCCCGGGGAGAAAAGCTCCAAGCATAGACAACATAACATACAATATATACAATAGTAAAATGAATAACAGAACATTGTTGAGATTGTAAATATAGAAAAACTTATACAGAGTCCTTTATGGGATTTAGCTAACATCTGAGGAAGTTTAGCTATTTAGCGGATGAAAGCGCTTAATGTAATAAATTGTTGGTGAATTATCTGTGGATGCTTTCTTTTTATTTTAGTTATTTAGCTAACATCTAATACAGAGAGCAGACAACACTGAAAAAAAAACATAAGCCCAACTTTTTTTTTTTTTTTTTTTTTTGAGTAAGAAGGAAAACTAATATAAATATTCTTATAAAGTACTAAGAAGGAAATCTCGTTAGATACTAGTGAGATGTTAAATAACTGGTTAATACAGGTCAGCATCCTAGTACAACAGAGTAGCAAAGTATGGGGAGAGCAAGATTGGGGAGAGAGATATTAGGGTTAGAGCAGGGACAAAGCCAATGTGGTTTAAGGTATTCTTTAAGGTGTTTTTTGAAAAGCAGTGTAGAAGAAAGAGTAAAAAGTTCACTTGGAAGCTGGTTCCAGATTTTTCCCACCATATTAGAGAAAAGTGAGTCCCCAACTTTGTTGTTAGGTTTAGTAGTGGAGACTAGAAGCTTATTAGCTGAGCGTAGTGTTGCTAGATTTTTGTATGGGGGTAATAAGGCTAGTGAGGACTGGGATATTATTAGGGTGGTGAAGGATTTTTTGAGTCATAGTAAGTTGTTGACATTCAAGTTGGTTCTGCAGTTCTAACCATCCCAATTGTTTAAAACTGTGACAGTGTTGGGTTCTAAAAGGGGCACCAGTGGCAAATCTGGCTATGTTATTGTAGCTGGTTGCAAGTTTGCTAAGGTTGTTTTTGGATAGATTGGTTTATATGGCTGAAGCATATACTAGGGTAGAGATAAGGTGGGTCTCGGCAATAGTGGTTCTAGTTAATGGCGTAAGGAAAGGTTTGATACTATAAAGAGAGCCTAGTTTTCTGTAGACAGATTTTATGGTAGTATTAATGTGATCGTCAAAGCTAAGGCTGTGGTCAATTGTAATACCCAGGAGACGGGTTGTAATGTCTGGGCATATGCTAGTTCCATTGTTGGAGGTTACTGTGAAGTGAATTTGTGGTGACTTTTGGGTAGGAACAAAAAGCAGTAATTTAGTTTTTTTGGGGTTCAGGGGGAGGCAATGCTGCATGAACCAATTTTCAACAATATTAAATACTGTTTGGGTGAGAGACTGGAGAGAGGTTAGGGAATTGGCTGTGCATATTAAAGTAGAATCATCTGCATCTTGTATGCAAGGTGGCTTGAGGAATTTTGGCATTTAGAGCATTAATAAAAACTGAAAAGAGAAGTGGGCCTAAAATAGAGCCTTGAGGTACTCCAATGTTGACAGGGAGGGGTGTAGAAAGATTATTGTCCAGGAGCACTGCTTGGTGCCTGTTTTCCAGATAGGATTTAAACCAGAGTAATGCTTGTGGGTCAAGTGATAGGGCTTTTAGTTTGTCCATAAGTAGGTGATGGTTAACCATATCAAATGCTTTTGAAAGGTCAATGAATAGTGCAGAGGAAAGGGAGTTGTTATTACGATGTTTGTTTATACAGTCAGAAAAGGATAGCAGGGCGGTAGTAGTGCTATGGTAAGGCCTGAAACAATGCTGGCAGTTAGCAAGTGAATTATTTTGGAGGAGGTGGTCTAGTAATTGTCGATGTATGCAATTTTTCCATTATCTTAGCTATTGGAGAGAGTAAAGCAATTGGTCGAAAGTTGGAAAGTTCAGTAGATGCACCTTTATGTAGAGGGATGACATGGGAGACTTTCCATATGGAAGGGATTGTGCTTTCTGTAATTGTCCTATTAATAAGGATGGAAATGGGATAGGCAATGGCTGTGGCAGCAATTTGCAGATATTCTGCTGGAAGACAGTCAGCAGAAGGGGTGCCTGGTTTGAGTTTTTGTAGGAGGGTGCAAATCAGGGATGTAGGTACTGGTTGTATATGGAAGGTAGGGACAGGGCTACTTGTGGTATTAAATGGGCTAGTGCTAATAGGGGGTAATGTGTTAGCTAGAGTTTGAATGGCTTCAGTGAAGAAGCTGTTGAAGGCATCAGCAATTTGTTTAGAGTTACTGTGGGTGGGTGGGTTTGTTGGAGGTGCAGGTAAAAGTTTTTTTTGTCTAGTAGAATGTCTTTTTTGGTTGCATTTCGTAATTGTTTAAAGTGAAGGTGGTCTGTTGGGCTTTTAGAGGCTCTCCATTTAGCTCAGATTTTATTTCATAGGAGAATCTTTTGTCTGGTTTGTTTTGTGAGCCATGGGGCAATTTTGGTTCTTACTCAGGTGGAGCGAGAGGGGGCATGATAATCTAGAATTTGTAGGAATCTAATATTAAAGTAAGTGACTGCTTCCTCTAGTTGAAGATGATGCAGTGGGGACCACTCACATGCTTTGAGTTCATTTTGGAAGCTCTCTGGATGAAAGTGTTTTTTAGAGTGAGAGGTTTTGAAAATATTATAATTGGGGCTATGCATTTTTTGTTTAATTGTATAGTTTATGTCATCTGGAAGGGTACCTAATTTATATGTATTAGGATGTCTGTTTATAAGGATCCAGTCTAGGGTAGTTTCCTCACCACTTGGTTTATTGATTCTAGTAGGGGTGGTTATTATTTGGGAAAAAAATATATAGATTCATGTGGGAGATAGGATTAGGGGAGCTACAGGTAGCCCAGTCTATATTAAAATCACCTAGAACAATGGTTTCCTGAGGTAGGTGAGTAGTAAGGCAGCTAAGAATGTTTTCAAGAGTATTGATATTTTTTCCGGGGGAAGATAGGCACACATTTTGTAGATAGATTTAGAGTTGTTGATTTGAAGTTTAGCAGTAAGGGTTTCTGCATTAGTATCTAAGGGTAGGAACACAGTAAAGGAAGAGACCTGAAGTTCTGATTTATACAGAATGGTCTGTTGGGCTTTTAGAGGCTCTCCATTTGACCCAGATTTTATTTCATAGGAGACTCTTTTGTCTGGTTTGTTTTGTGAGCCATGGGGCAATTTTGTTTCTTACTCAGGTGGAGCGAGAGGGGGCATGGTAATCTAGAATTTGTAGGAATCTAATATTAAAGTAAGTGACTGCTTCCTCTAGTTGAAGATGATGCAGTGGGTCCACTCACATGCTTTGAGTTCATTTTGGAAGCTCTCTGGATGAAAGTGTTTTTTAGAGTGAGAGGTTTTGAAAATATTATAATTGGGGCTATGCATTTTTTGTTTAATTGTATAGGTTAGAACATGGTCACTCATGTCATCTGGAAGGGTACCTAATTTATATGTATTAGGATGTCTGTTTATAAGGATCCAGTCTAGGGTAGTTTCCTTACCACTTGGTTTATTGATTCTAGTAGGGGTGGTTATTATTTGGGAAAAAAATATAAAGATTCATGTGGGAGATAGGATTAGGGGAGCTACAGGTAGCCCAGTCTGTATTAAAATCACCTAGGACAATGGTTTCCTGAGGTAGGTGAGTAGTAAGGCAGCTAAGGATGTTTTCAAGAGTATTGATATTTTTTCCGGGGGAAGATAGGCACACATTTTGTAGATAGATTTAGAGTTGTTGATTTGAAGTTTAGCAGTAAGGGTTTCTGCATTAGTATCTAAGGGTAGGAACACAGTGAAGGAAGAGACCTGAAGTTCTGATTTATACAGAATGGCTACACCTCCCTCTTTTTTGGTTTTGCGGTCACATCTCAGGATGTTATATCCAGGAGGGGTAATTTCTTGGTCTTGAGTTGTAGGCTTTAGCCATGTTTCTGTAATACACAGGATATCGAATGTGTGCACTTCTAAGAGTGAATGTAGGTGGATAATTTTGTTGTTAATGCTACGGATGTTGTGGTGAGCTATCAAGAGTGAGTTTGAAGGTCTTTTTGGTGTAAGGACAGCAGGAGATGTTAGGTTTTGTGGGTCACTGGGAATTGTTATGTTGGGGCCACGATTTGAGTTAATATCACCATCTAATAGGGGATGTTGTTGAGGTTTTTGTATAATCTTTAAGAGTTTGTTGTAGTTATTCAGGGTTTTCTTGTTATGGTAGTAAGAGATATGGGTAGATCTGTGATACTTTGGAAGTATGTAGATAGAAGTGGAGGTAATGTTTATGTGACTGAGGGAGTTTGTGTAAGAAAGTGAATTAGTTTGTTGTCGGGGGTGGTGATATTCAGCCAGAAAAAAATGTTCATAGAAAGTTAGAGTATAGGGTATAGATAGAGAAGTTAGGATAGTAGTTAAGAGTAAAAGAGTTACGTATATAGGTTAATGTTAATCACTCCAAAGTCTCTCTTTTGTCCCTCTGCTGCTGTAAAACTCTGCAGGGCATCAGCCAGGAGCTTGCTGAGCTGTATACAAACACAAAACACTTGCAAATGCGGTTTTTATAGCAGGGAAATGAAAGAGATAGAAATTAGCCCAAAATGGCCAATAAACTACTCATTTCTGGGCTGAAATCACTCCTCCAGGGACAGATAGGCTGCTCAAAGCTCCCTCTCTCACAGGTAAACAGAGAAACTTCCTTCTATCCAAGTAAGGTATGGGCAAACACAGAAACTTGTAACACAGCCCTGAATTCAGCACTAACCTGAAAACTGGACTATACTAGCTTAGAAAGGCGGGAAACAAGTATTTTTTTTTTGTTATTTTGTTTTTTTCAGAAAATAAAGCAGATGCAATAAAAAACAATTTAAATGCACATAAATGGCTATCACACTTGAGTGTGTAGCCTACAACAGTTAAACATGTAATTTAAACACAAAAATGACTTTGTTAAAGTGCAGGCAGTAAAAATAAGTACAATATGTAGCTGAAACAAGCTTTTTAAATCACATAAACTCTAAATACTGGCATATTAGGTGGAATTAGCTAAAAGCAGCAAGAAAATTCAGAAAAATGATAATCACTCCAAAGTCTCTCTTTTGTCTCTCTGCTGCTGTAGATCTCTGCAGGGCACCAGGCAGGAGCTTGCTGAGCTGTATACAAGCGCTAAAACGTCACAAATGCATTTTTTATAGCAGGGAAATTAAAGAGGAAGAAACTAGCCCAAAATGGCCAATAAACTACTAATTTTTGGGCTGAAACCACTCCTCTGGGGACATATAGGCTGCTCAAAGCTCCCCTCTCTCACAGGTGAACAGAGAAACTTCCTTCTATCCAAGTAAGGTATGGGCAAACACAGAAACTTGTAACACAGCCCTGAATTCAGCACTAACCTGAAAACTGCACTATACTAGCTTAGGAAGGTGGGAAATAAGTATTCTTTTTTGTTTTTTTGTCTTTTATTCAGAAAATAAAGCAGGTAAGTACAATATGTAGCTGAAACAAGCTTTTCAAATCACAGAAACTGTAAAAAATTGGCGTTTTAGGCAGAATTAGCTAAAGGCAGTAAGAAAATGCAGAAAAATGATACTTAATCACTCCAAGTCTTTCTTTTGTCTCTCTGCTGCTGTAGAACTCTGCAGGGCACCAGGCAGGAGCTTGCTGAGCTGTATACAAGCACAAAAACCTCGCAAATATGTTTGTTATAGCAGGGAAATGAAAGAGATAGAAATTAGCCCAAAATGGCCAATAAACTACTAATTTCTGGGCTGAAACCACTCCTCCAGGGACAGATAGGCTGCTCAAAGATCCCCTCTCTCATAGGTGAACAGAGAAACTTCCTTCTATCCAAGTAAGGTATGGGCGAACATAGAAACTTGTAACACAGCCCTGAATTCAGCACTAACCTGAAAAATGGACTATACTAACTTAGAAAGGTGGAAAACAATTATATTTTTTGTTTGTTTTTTAGTTTTTTTTTTTTTTCAGAAAATAAAGCGGATACAATAAAAAAAACACTTGGATTGCACAGAAATAGCCTACAACAGTTAAACGGGTAATTTAAACACAAAAACGACTTTGTTAAAGTGCAGGCAGTAAAAGAAATATAGTATGTAGATGAAACAAGCTTTTTAAATAACAGAAACTCTAAAAAATTGGCATTTTAGGCAGAATTAGCTAAAGGAAGCAAGAAAATGCAGAAAAATTATACTTAATCACTCCAAATAATAATAAAAAATAATATGTGCTGGGGTGTAGGCTGTTCATTAAGTGCCTCCCATGTTCTTCTGTTAAATAATTTGGACTCATTTGCCTGGTATGTTTTAGATTTTATTAACAGTATATATATATATATATATATATATATATATATATATATATATATATATATATATATATATATATATATATATATATATATATATATATATATATATATATATATATATATATGGTTCATATGATACCGTCGACAACTGACTAAATGACAACCGGCCCTGCAGCACCAATTTACGAAACCGCACAGCATCGACAGTTGAAATAACCGACACCGACTCTACCGACAACGCGCTACACCGACATCGCGTATTACACCTAACGGGTATTAACATGTGTGAGGTAGGGGAGGTATTTATAATGTTAGACTGAGTGACATAAGTTTAGCAATACCTCCCCTACCTCACACATGTTAATACCCGTTAGGTGTAATACGCGATGTCGGTGTAGCGCGTTGTCGGTAGAGTCAGTGTCGGTTATTTCAACTGTCGATGCTGTGCGGTTTCGGTAAATTGGTGCTGCAGGGCCAGTTGTCGATTTAGTCAGTTGTCGACGGTATCATATGAACCCATATATATATATATATATATATATATATATATATATATATATATATATATATATATATATATATTCTGCATTTACTCACTAAATTGACTAATACAAATATAGAATCCTTGCAGAATTTAACACTCATGGATAGTGCAGATACCAAAATTAATGAGATATTTAGATAGATAGATAGATAGATAGATAGATAGATAGATAGACATACAGATAGATATTTTTCTGCCATGGCATTTAACACCTCAGTCAACTAATGCATATCAGGGTGAAATTGAAAGCAGCAACTTTGTGGGAAACCGTACTACACATTAAACAGGCAGCACAGGTCAATGTTCAAAACAAGATATTGTTAGTAATGAAAACGAAGAAGCAACGGCTCGGAAAGAAAATGTCTGTGTAGCTCTTAACACAAATCAAAATTATAGCTCTTCAGAGCTGCCAGCTGTTTCGACAAGTCAGGAAGGGATGAGTGTAGACAATAAGAGGCAGGACGTCTTAAAAAAGACAGCATATTCACCAGGCTTGGTAAAGACAACAGCGTATTATTTTGACTTGTTGAATCAACCAAAACGTTAAACAGCAAAAACAACGTTTTATTACGGTAAATAAAATATTCGGAAAACAATAAGCACTTTCGTCTTAACTTGTTTAGACTTTTAGACTTATTGGCTATAACATGGTTCAAACATCTTAGCAAAGAAAGATGATGGAAATATTAAGAAAGTTCAACAAAGCAGACAGCAACTGGGGAAAAACCCAATTATCTGAAATAAGTAATACTGTTACTAATTGACTGAAGTAGGCACAGGATGATGGGTAAGATTACGGGGCCTGGCAACTTCCTGTCTTAGCTTAGATTAAATAAATATTCAGAGTTAAAAATGTAAAAAAAGAACTACTTCTGATGTCTGACACATTAGTATTAGTGAACTTTATTATTAGGGCTACAGGTTCAAAAAAGTATGAAACAAGATAACCAACACAGGATTGTCATATGTCTCCCAAGGGTTACAGATTAATGAAACAAACATAAATACATTTTTGTTCATGCAAGTATGAATGATGAGAAAAGTGAAGATGTCTATACTGTAGCAAGTGGCATCATATAATTAATTGAACTAATACCAGCATTTGTGTCTGATCCAATCTGTGTATTTTGCATATGGGGTGAAATCACAAGTGGAAAAATCACAGGATTGACATGATCAGAAGAGTTACCTACACAATCAAATAATTCACTTTGAGAGGATCGATATATATCATTTGCTCTGTTTCTGAGGAAAGTCCCCATGCATTATCAAAGACATTCATTTCAGTAAAGTAGGTAAAATAATGTTTGCAATGGACTTTCTTACTGAAATAAACATTTTTTCCAAGAGTGAATTTACATCATGATCAACCTATCCTAGTTATAAGAACTTCAAATGTATTATTAACAGACATTATGAGTTTACTGTTAAATAAAAGCAATGCTGAGGCTGAATCAGTTAAAATCAAATAAAGCTGGCATTGCAGTTATTACAGAGATATGGCAAAGAGTGCTAGGTGCAAATCAATGTTTGAGACACATTACACTTATTTCAGTAACAGAAATAACATTTTCCCTGGGGCAGGAGTGACAGTGTTGTGTAAATAGTAGACAAAGTTTTTCAAGGTTTTTCTGAGTGAGAATGAAAAACACATTATGCATTGTGTCTGCTTGGGGTTGAGTACAAATAGCAAGCAGCTACCTGTATTGGGAACTTATCACTTGTCAGATTCAGAAAAGAGAGTAATAACTTTTACCTGCACAATAAATATTTCTACAGGAGTACTTATGGGAGATGTAAATTTAATCTGCATAAAGTGAGACGTTATTGATAAATCTTGTTTAAGCATATTGGCTTTTGCTACATTTTTTGTACAAGAACAAATACAGATTATTTAAAAACATAGGGCAGGATTCACGAAGCCTCCGTGTAAGAGTTACAAGGCTTACACGGAGGCTGCAGTTAAACGGTGTGACGTCAGCATGTCATGCATATGCATGAGGGCATGCTGAATCACACCTAAGGCTAACACGGTCCGTGGAAGACAGTAGGGGGCGTGTCCGTAGGCCGAGCCCTGCAAGCGGACACGCCCCCAGAAGAGTAAAAGTGCCTAAAGTAAACCCCCACGACAGAGGATATGGAAATGTGAATAAACACAACACAACACATGCCCCCACAGACTATGAACATAAAATTATATAAATGAACATGTTATATTTTTTTTAAATTGTAAAGATGTTTGCCCATGAGTGCGCTCGTTTGCGCGGGCGTGCCCGTAGTTCAGCCACAGTTAGCAGTAAGTGGAAAAGCATATAAGAACTAACTATGAAAAGTAAGCCAAAAAGCAATAGCATAGTGGTAGAGACGTTGACTGAAGAGCAGGCAGTCATGGTTCAAGCCCCCACAACATCAATTTTTATTTTTAGTGAAATAAGCATGAAACAAGCCCCTAACACATATGTACACATATACAATTATATTTTATGTAAAATGTAATGAAATAGGCCAGTTATAGTGAAGAAATGTGAGATAAAATAATAACAAATGCCAGATGTGCCCATAGCTGAGCTATAGTTTAACAAGTTGAGTGCATCTGCCCGTAGGTGAGCAGTGGTTTAACAGGTGCAAAATGAGTGCCCGTAGGGGAGCTGTGTTTTAACATGCTGAAACTGTGTGCCCATAGCTGAGCTGAGTGTAATATGCGTGCTGACAGCCAAATGACGCATAAACCAGTGTAACCCATTTGCACGGAGCTGCGCACCGCGCCAACAAGCTAACCGACGGGCAACGTTGAGCAAGCTGTAACAAAACTGCCTTTACACAGACACTCCCCCTAGCCTGTCTAGACAGTCATAAAATATAAAAAGCAGTGGCCAGGTTCAAACCCAGGATACCATGCACCATAGTCAAGGTACTGAACCACTAAGCCATGACAGCTGTACTTAGAAATGCAGTAATAGCAAATATATAGGAATGAATAGAAAGTGGAGCATGACAAAGCAGGTTTTGTGAAGCTGATACAATTCCAAAACGGCCAATTACAGATAAGTGCGGGAAAAACGGCATATATAAGCCCCATAGGTGGGAATACACAGCCTAACCGATTGTAGAACTAACTTGCAGCCAGAATGTCAGGAGTAGGTGTGGGTAGTTGCTTTCGAGCACAGAGGTGGGGCGTTGAGGAGTCCAGATATATGGTCTGGCTCCTTGTCCACAATCATGAGGCCCAACTCATGCAGGGCCAGGTCCTGTGGGGAGCATATAGGGCTGAGGCATGGGACCAGTTGGCTCATGATCTCACCAGTGCCACAGGGATTCCAAGGACTGGTGAGCAGGTCCGTCACCACCATGTGGACCTGAAGAGACGTAAGCAGGACCAATTGAACCTTTGGATCCAGGGGGCCCGGCAAATGCCCAATGCCCCACTACTGAGTAAGTTACATTTAATCATGTATGTAAGAAATTAAACTAGCTGATATTATGGAGCTGTGTATTCCGATATTACTTCATTTATATTATAGCTGCAGGTGTCCGTTCTGCGAACTGCAGAGCCTATGGCGATAGGCTGGTGCGGTTGCGCCACCAGGCAGGTCAGTAATCCTCTCCCAGTAACTGTAAAGAAATATAAAAGTCTGACAGTTAGCAAAAGAGTGCAGTGTAGTCACTAAGTAGTAAAATGTGCAAGTAACAGTGTAAGAGTGTTTGCAAGTATTGCTTGATTACAAAAGTGTGTTGCAGTCTGTAATCCAAAGAGAAAAATGAAAATGTCTGAAATAAAGTCTGAAATAAAGATGCCCCACCTGTAATATAATAGTACACAACCTGCAGCAGGCTGAAAAGTACAGCTGCAGAAGATGAGCAAATCACATGTGTGAAATATATCCCTGTTGAAATACTGAAACATGACAGAAGTGAGACTGTTGGAAAGGATTGTAATAACTACAGGTAAAACATGTCAAGAAAGCCTAGAAGTAAGTACCATCCTGAATTGTAAAATTAAAACAAGTGAGAGAGTGTGAGAAAGAGTTATGAATCCACCAATAAAGTAGTAATAACCCCTGAATAAAGTATACTGCAGTCAGTACAGAATGAAATGAATGTGACAAGCAGAACCAAACTGTGAGATGTGTTTAAAATGTTGCTGCAGCTGGAATGTGTATCCCAAAATCTGGATATGTTGCTCTCAGTCTGCAATATGCAGATAGTATGATTGTCTGAAATACCAAACATCCACAGTTGTCTATAGCTATATAAAGCAAATGTAGCAGGATGATGTAGCTGAACAAAGCCAGATATGAACGTGTATGAATAACAATAAAATGTATATTGATGTAGCAGTAACAGTCCTATCACCAACTTGAAGTAGTTATCACATAGGAAACTGTAGGTAGAACAGTAGTGTGTATATATCTGCAGCTATTAGAAATGTAGAGCATATGTATTGGTATTTGAAGGTGTTAATTATATTTTCTTCACCCTACCCTATAACCACATATAATCCATTCCACGTGAAATTGGTATGTGCAATCACAATTAACACCCCTGGACATTTGTCCTGTTGGGTCATACATATTTGCATGTATGTTGATGCATCTGCCCTGTTCATACATCCAAACCTGATGGCCTGTTGCCATCAATCAACCCTGCATGTTGTTGGACTGTGTATCGCTGTTCAAATTATGCATGTGTTATGCTCGCTGTTCAATGGTGTGAATATCTGGGTGTTTGGTTAATGGGAATACTAATGCATGTTGTTACAACTAATTGTGAATGGTATTGTATGTTACTAACCCAAACTGTCATGACATAATGCAAAACATAGGACGACAGGGAAGGCGGGTTCCAGCGGACCCACCTCTCCCACCTCAGCTGGCGAGTGCACCTGGCACTAGTGCCCAGTCTGGACCCTCCTCCGGTGGCCCTGTGCCACCGGCGGGTGGAAGAGCTGCAGGGGATGGGACCCGTCCCCCCTCTGCAAGTGTGGCCGGAGAACCACCACTCACCCTCCGTAGCGTCCAGACTGTGGTGCGTAGGGAGATCCGGGAATCTGTTCTTGGGCCCCTATGCCAGCTTGAGGCACAGGTGGCACAACTTAGGGGCATGCCTGTTGCCTGGCCTACACAGCCCCCAGCACAGCCCCGTCCTGGGCAGTGAAGGAACAGTGGCAACTGCCCATGGGTGGGGATATCAGTTCCACTGTTGCCATCTGTGGGCTCATGGGCTCTGGATATCCAAACATCCATCCCCGTCAATTGTGTAACCCCCCCACACGTGTCATACACTGCCCCTGTATGCATCTTGTTTGTCTTGTCTGTTGACCTACCCAACCTACCTCCACAGCTATACCGACTTCCTTTACCTGACATACCACTCTCACCTGAAAAAAAAAAGAAAAAAGGGCACTCTGTACCCACAAAAAAATTACGCCCCATACATAGCTGCCCATTCTGCACACATGTCTGCTGGACATGGAAACTATCAATTACAATTGGCTGTACAAAAGTATTATTGTTGTCCTGACACCTCTCTCAGGGGTGGAAGGTTTCAAATGTCACACTAAATTACAAACATATGCACAGCTGTTGCTGATGAAGAAATGGGCAGCTGTGGGCCTTACCTACATCCCTCCTGCAAAACCCAAGCTTGTTTTCCTACTGTCTTACCCTCTTTGTGACCCCTTTTTCACCACTTTCCTGTCTCCCCATTTTCATTTCTTTCAAAGAAAATAGTGCGGGTGTGCACCAGAGTAAGCACTGTTAAGCGGTTCTAAGCGGGTGTGCGCAGAGCTGAACGCCAGTGTGCATGCGGGAGCTCCGCGCAAACCAGCGCTAACCCGGTTACAACTGCTTAAAAGTGCCTTAGTCACTCTGATTGACAGGTCCTGTAGTCAGTTCCAAAGCAAAATAAAATCCCACTGTCAGTCCTGAACCCAGGACCTTGGAAACAGTAGTCTGCATGACTTACCACTAAGCCATGACTGTTATATATGAACATTGTGCTACAATAAATATATCATGTAATAGTAGGAATGAATGTAAAGGGAATATAGGATGTGTAGTACACAAAGCATGTCATGTATATTTACTGTCAAATCTAGTGGATTTCTATAGTAGTAGTGTGTGAACAGAAACAGCCATGCTAGTTGGTAGCTAGTAGGTAATAATGTCAGTTATTATACATATATAAATGTATGTATATATATATATATATATATATATATATATATATATATATATATATATATATATAGTTGTAGGTGTCAGTGTACATACACACTTAGTACAGGAAACAGGAGAGATGAATGGAGAAATGTGAATCTACAACACAGCCTGAATCATGAGAGAGATACTAACCTTTACACTCACAGAACAGTGTCCACAGCATACCAGCATGGTCCCCGCCCTTACAATCTGAAAGGGCAACGCCAATCTCACATACCCTTTTATAGCACTGTCCTGAAATCACAGTGAGAACTGCAATCAGTACACAACTGGCTGCATGCAATTAGCAAATGCTGGCTTACAATTGGTGCAGAAGCCATCACATGGACTTATGCAGATACCTACAAAAGCATCCTGTACTCCCACTCCACACATGCAATACTTTCATTGCACCGTCTGTAGGCAGAGAGAGAGAGAGAGAGAGAGAGAAAAAAGAAAGAAAAAAAGAAAATAAGAACACAAACAAAAACACACGTAAGACAAACTAAGTTGAAGCTGTCATCAGTGTCAGTATCAAGCTGGGCTAGCAGCAGCAGGAAGCTATAGTAATGATAATGCAACCAGCTGCGACAAACACAGGTAATGTAAAGTAACAAGTTAATAGTCTACATACTGTGAACCCTCTATATGTGTTATTGGTCTGTATATATACGTATGTCTATGTGATAAGTTGTGTGCATGTAGTTTCACCCAAAGGGGATGACTATACATTACATGTCATTCAGTGTTAGGCCATGATTCTGGCACCAGTTGTCCGTTTCAGTGAGGCCTGTCTGTAGGATGTGTGTGTCAGCTGGTGTAACGACTATGGCGCTTAGTTCGCAGTCATCTGGGAACTTTGTCATCCACAACCCGCACATGTCTGCTTTCACATCTGAGAAGTAAATGCCAAACAAGAGGGGTCCTAGGACAGAGCCCTGTGGGATACCACATGTGACTGGCTTTGAGTCTGACATGGCTCCCGCAATATTGATATTATGGATTCTGTAGTTCAACCAGTGTGCAACCCATCATGTCACATATGTAGTAGCATGTAAGCTGATGAGCTTGTCTATGATGCCTGAGTGGAGTACTGTGTTGAAGGCCTTAGGCAAGTCCAGGTAGGCTGTATGGACTGCTTTGCCCTCATCAATGGCTGTAGTGACTGTTTTGAAAAGGTCAACCAGGTTCAAAAGGCAGGATCAGCCCATCACAAAGGCAAACTGGGTGGGATCAAGTGTCTGCAGGTACCCAATATCGCTGTATATGCATCCCATAATGACTCATTCCATAGCTTTGCAGACCAGGCTGGTTAAGCTTATGGGGTGGTAGTTCCCAGGGTCAGTAGAGGTGCCTCCTTAGTGGAGTGGGACCACTGTTGCTGTATGCCAGTGTTCAGGTACATATCCCATAGTAAGGCCAAGGTTAAATATCAGTTTTACATGCGGTTGTATCTCCTCTTGGAGTTCACGTAGCACACATCCAGGGATACCATCAGGTCACATTGATGATGTGTGTTCTGCTTTGCTGAGGGCGGCCCTCACCTGGACATCCGAGATGATAGGGAGGTTACATTCAGCTGTGATAAGTATTTCTAAGTGTGGGGGAGAGGGAGGGGGGATATTTGCACTGAACCTGTCTGCCAGAATGTTGCCAATATCTGTGGGTTCAGTGAATGTTAAGTAGGTGTGTAGTAACTCAGAGCATATCTGAGGCTTTTGGTCCATATGTCTAACAAAACTGAAGAAGGCCTTGTGGTTATCTATAGTGTCCGTGGCCATTTCCCTCTCAGAGTTGGCCGTGGATGTTGTTATGAGAGACCTTAGCTTATTACCAGTGCCGATCACAGATGCCTTCCCTTTATGTGAATCTGCTCTGTCCTGCAGTAGCCTCCTTCTATCGTTATACAATTTGCTTTTGGCTGGGGTCCACCAGACAGGATGCTTAACCTTTGCGCATAGAGTCTGGGTTAGAAATGTGTGTGCATGTTCCATGCATTCTTTGGGATGTCCGTGGGAAGCATTCGCAAAGGAGTCAGCATTGTCTGTTGTGGCTTCCACTGGCCCAGTGGGCTGCATGGATACCATGTCAGTCCTAACAAGTGAAAATCTGTCTATTCACATTTATATCAAAGTAGTCTACTGTGCTGGTGATGGTGGTGGGATATGTATATCCAGGTCGATTCATTTGTGTCCAGATCACACTAGTGGATGGCGTTCCACATACAGTACCTTGGTATGAACCCCCAGAGTGAGGTTGTGCATTGGACCTGTCTCAGTGTGCTGACCGATGGGGCTTGGTACTATGTTGTATGGAATGTGGCAGGTATTGTTGCACAGGTGTTGGCTAAGCACTGATATCTGGCCATGTACATGTGTATCCACCAAGAGACACACACGTGCTACATATGGGAGTAGTAGTATATCACTACAGTTGAGTATCATGTACAGTATGTGTGCCATATATTGCTGACATAGTTTGCTGATATCCTGTTTGTGTTCTCTTTCAGGGACATGGTGCGTCAGCGAAATCCTGCCTACTCTGCTGCAGAAGATAAAGAGATACACCAGAGCCTGGTGCGGGATTATGACATACTGTTTTCCCGCACCAGCCAGAATCAGCAGGAGAGGGCTGCACTGTGGCAAGACCTTGTCTGTAGGGTAAATAACATTGGCACGCATAATGGACATATGAGCAGGTACGACATCACTGCAGTGATTTAATCAGAAATGTCCGTCAGCGTGCGTCGGATATCCACAGGCAACAGGTCGCCACAGGAGGTGGGGTGGCCATACATCCCCCCCTCACCAGACTGGAGGGGCTACTCCTAAGTGTTGTGGCTCCAGCCCAGGAACAGCAACAGCAACACACCTGCATTATGATGGAGGCTGGATCCACACAGCAACACGACATGGAGCGTGCAGGTAATATGCCATATGTACACTTGACTGTTCTGTACACTGTTAGTTTATGCATGTGTAAGGTGTGTCCTTGGTATGTAGCTGTCAACATAGTATGTAATCGTGCAGGTGTGATATTGCCAATATCAGCAGCTGACATGTGAAAGGCAACTGGTGTACTACTGAACTGTATCATACGTAGTATCAATGGCACAGTTGTGCCCGCTGACATTAATCCCCTCATTTCTGCAGGTCCCTCCGGTGTTACAGCAAGGCAGCCCATCCATGCTGGTGAGTGTGTTTTAACAATACCTATAATAGTCCTGATAGTGCTAGTAATAATAGTGTAACTCAGTAGTGCTCTGTGTGTATACTGCAGGGTGTGCATGTGTGCATGTGTGTCCACGTGTGCATGTGTGCGTGTGCATGTGTGTATGTGTGCCTGTGTCCACGTGTGCATGTGTGCATGTGTGCCTGTGTCTACGTGTGCATGTGTGCATGTGTGCAAGTGTGCCTGTGTCCACGTGTGCATTTGTCCATGTGCGCACGTGTCCACATGTGCATGTGTGCCTGTGTCCACGTGTGCATGTGTGCATGTGTGCCTGTGTCCACGTGTGCATGTGTGCATTAGTGCATCACTGGTAACATTGTGTAGACATTGTAAACTGTGTTTCCTGTCTTCCTCCCACAGGTTCTAGTGCTGCTCTGGTGTCCTGTAGCAGGGAACCTGAATCTGGTGCCACAGGTACTGATAATGATGATATCTGTGTAATGGCACAGGAAGGTGTGTCAGGGTCCGTCATTGGTCAGCCAATTGACAGTACACAGCTGTCAGCCCCATCATTGCGCACAGTCATCCTGCCAGTACATCCTATGTCACCATTGTCCCTGGGTGATGGACAGGATACAGTGGCACTGACCAGGGTAATGTGGTATCTGTGGCACATGCTTCCCCACACAGCAGCCATGGGCAGGGTCCTGAGATGGTACCACACAGACAGTTGCCCATGGGTTCTCGTGGGAGCATCCGTGGGCATACTGCCTCTGGCAGACGTGCCCAAAGAGGTCTGTCAACCTCAGCTATGTTTTGGGCTGTCATGCAGGCACAGTCATGTATGGAAAGGTACACCAGACAGGGTCTGAGGGGGCTGAGAGCATGTCGCACATCCATGACTGACAGTATGCGTGACATCGCGGATGCTATCCGTAATTTCACCGATGTCATAGACAGACGTTGTGGGGACATATTACAGCAGTTCCACAACCACATGTCTATGTGCCAGGACAATGGTGGATGGTTGCGGCGTCAACGTGGCCGTATGCCAGCAACAGCAGCAGCTGGCAGTCGGCGCGGACGACAACAGACCCGTGGATGCCCCCATAGTGCCAGCAGCAGCCCCAGCGATGCTGGGTCTGTGCTGTCATCAGACCGCCCCAGGAGACCACGTGCACGTGGCTCTGGACAGTCCCAACAGGGACCTGTGTCCAGTCAACAAACTCCCGCTTCTGATGACAGTACCCAGTCTGGTTTAGTACCGGATATGGTCCGTAGCACCCCTGCCAGGCAGTCTGTGGCTGTCCACAAACTCCAGTATATGGCAGCCATGAGGTGGAACTGTGTGCATGCATACACACATGTGAAATGTTAACACCTAGGGCTACAACATACATGCACACGCTGCACCAACAGTGCCCCACCCTGTACTGCTGTCCCCCACCAACACACATACACATACATGTCAACTGGTGGTATCAGTGGCAGACTCAGGCATACCTAATTCACACCCCGTGCATATGATGAAACTGTGCCACCTCCTGCAATCTGCAACATCAGTGCAGGAACAGGTAAACATGTTGCTGATGCACAGGGTGACTACATACAAGTGTATTACTAGTATCATGTTGGTAACAGTACAGTGTGCTGATATGATTGTGTGTATATCTCAGCATGCCTGATGCAGTAACTGTATGACTGTCCTGAATTGTTATCTACACCCATAGTAAGTACCATAGTGTAACAGCTGCACATTATTGCATACCGGTGGTAAGGATGTCAACAGATAGCCACATACATAGGTAGCACAGGGGAGAAGCTAATGCAAGTTTTGATACGCAATGATAGACATGTACACTAATGGTGGCATGTTCCCACAACGACTATGCAATGTGGATGTTTGCGCATGTTGATATGTGTGCAGTACCAATTTAATTCAAATTACAATTAATTATGACATAATATCAGTTCTACCATGGACATCTGAGCTGTGCATTCCTGGGTACATTTTGATAGTGCCTGCATATTTGCACTGTTACCTACTGGAAGTGTTACCCCTTATTTGTTGTACAATGGACTACTTCCAGCCCTGCTTACTGTAGCTTTGTTTGCATGCATGTTTCCTTGAGGTTCCCTGGAACACTGATTCCACCTGCAATGCAGATTTACAGAGCTTCTGTAGATTCCTAGTGACATCTGCATAGCGTACTATACGTATGTCAATTTTCCACCTGACAAAACGTCACTGTCTGTCCTGTTCACATGTACGTTGCCTGTGACACATTGCATATGACTTACCTGGCATTTACCCACGTGTGCAGTCATATATGCCAGTGCTATGAAATCAGTAGCAGTACACCCACACATACTCACCTTCAGTATGTTGTTCCCCATTGGCCCTATGTGTTGGTAATCACCATGGCAATCACACTACTATGGTAGCATGTGCAAAGGTAACCTGTGAATCACCTCTATGGTCCAGTTGTGGTTTATGTGAGTCATGTGGCAATGTCACAGCTGCCACATGTATGCAGTCAACCCTCTCCCCTGGCCAGGAACGTACAACACATGTGTGAGATGCCACCACATAGCCAATCTGGGGACTGAGCACTCTGAACCCAGTACTGCCATACCCTGTCAGGTGGCATGACATACTGCAGTGACTACAATACCAGTCTGACATAGACCCGCACTGACAGCAATCCGAACACACTGGGGCATATTTGGGAGACTCAGAATAGCATCCTGCCTGAGATCACACACCTCCGCAGCTGGCACACAGGCATACGTTAAGTGGGAACAGAGCACATGCCACACATGGCACACACATCCTGTGTGCCACACACTCACAGCCTGTAGGGCTACACAACACACCTGCTACAGATGTGTCAGGTACCTCTCTTGGCTGCTGCAGTGGGGTCCCGCTCAACAGGCTGTACATGGTGAAGGTCACAGTGATATGCCCGTGGGGCACTATGGTCCACCACAAAACAAATGCATACAGGTCAGCCAGAGGCATGGACACATATGACTCAGTCATTGTCCATGCCACTATTGATGACCTGAGACGTACCTTCCTGGACTACATGATAGGGAACATAGAAGGGCTCTCTCAGCATGTGGCATGGGCCAGTATGAGCCTGACCTTGGTTGCCATTATACCCTCACCAGGTATGCTACCACAATATGTAGGAAGGGTGTTCTATGTTTACATTCTGCTCAATCTCCAATGTCATTCATAGGGTATCCAATGGCTGTCAATGTGTGCTTACATGCTAGGGAAGCCACAATGATTTGCGAGGGGCAGCTTGCACGTGACACCCATGGGCCATTGTATATTGGCGAAGCCCCTTGATACACACATAGTGCCTTTTGCTGCAGGACACGGATTACATAGCCACCTCTGCGGGTATCACACGGGATAGGACACTAACGGTAATGCTTCACAACACCAGGAGTGTACACCGCAAGATGCATGCACTGGACACTGTCCTCAGCACGGTAAACTGCAATATCTGTGCAGTAACAGATTCCTGATTCACAGCTCACAGGTGCAACCCATCACTGCCAGGTTATACCTCATACCATGCCTGTCGTCCCCTACATATGTAACACACATGGACAGCGGGTGGTATTTCAAGGCACCACAGATACACACACCTCCAGGTTGTTGGCACAGCAGAAAGCATCAGGGCCTATCCATGAGCAGCTAACAGTGTGTTGGACTGCCTTCTGGTTCATAGCCTGGCACACACAACCCTCCCATACACAGGAAACCCACCTGTCTTCCCTAACAACACTGGCAATATGACAGTCTCTAGATATGTCTTTATATGGCTGGACTGCATCCAGCCGAACATTGTGTGTGAGCATTACTGTAGCTACAACACACTAGCTGAAAGGTTCCCAGCATGTAGTCACTGAATTGCAGTGGAACAACATGTTACCACTCCCACAACAGGTGGGAACATACAGCACCTGTTCATCGACTACATGTAGACTATATGGCCCAGACCAGATGTGTATCCCCTGCTGTTAGGATTATACCATATACAACTCACACTGTATATACACTTACTGCATGCGGCCCCTGCACAGTAAGACACAGTCATAATGTTATGCATTGCAAATACCATTTATCCACTTGAGGCACGTGTCAGACATGGTAACTACTGAAGGTCACAGGTATATATGTGTATGTGTCACACACATACATCATGTGTGCATTGCCATTGCTGGTTTAAGCAATGTCATGCATTGTTATGAACAACAACCCACACATGGTCATATTGTGTGACACAACCACACATGGCAGTTGTGGGTTTCCAAAACATACCTATCTGTGCTCTAACAGTGGTAATAGACCCAGTAGCGGAGCGAACTATTGGCATTACTGGGCAATTAGCCCTGTTTGGCTGTACTGATAGTGTGGTGACATCACCTGTGTTTACTGGGGGAATATGCAGCATCTGGTGTATTGTAGTAGTTGCCAAAAGGAACTGTTTTATCACACTTGCAATTACACATACCCTACTACCCCCCACACACATTTGCCATTTGCAGGATTCATATTTCTACCTAACTACGTCATGACACATGAGAAAGACGCATTAGCAAAGTGCACTATTCAGATTACTAGGAGGTTCCTCTTCTCCGGCTGTACTTATAGGGTGCTGACATCATCAGTGTTTGGAAAGGGTAATGTGCATCATGTAGTGTGTTCTCCTGATTGCCAAAAAGCACATGTCTTTTATACAGAATTGTACACACACAAACTCCCCTCATCCAAACACACACACTTGCCATTTGCAGGATTCAAACTCCTACCTAACTATGTTATGGCACTTGAGAGAGATGCATTAGCAGAGTGTGCTGTTCAGATTACTGGGAGGTTCCCCTTCTCCAGCCGTACTTATAGGGTGCTGACATCATCAGTGTTTGGAAAGGGTAATGTGCATCATGTAGTGTGTGTTCTCTTGATTGCCAAAAAGCACATATCTTGCATACAAACTTGTACTCACACTAACCCCCCTCCACACACACTGGGCATTTGCAGGATTCAAACCCCTACTTAACTATGTTATGACACTCGAGACGGACGCATTAGCATAGTGCGCTATTTGCATTACTGGGAGGTGTCCCTTCTCCTGCTGTACTTATAGGGTGCTGACATCATCAGTGTTTAGAAAGGGGAATGTGCATCCTGTAGAGTGTTTTCCCAGTTGCCAAAAGGGACATTTCCTTCACACAGACTTGCACACACAACAACCCCGCTCACCCACACTGAGCATTTGCATGGTTCAAACACCTACCTAACTATATTATGACACGTGAGGGAGACGCATTAGCAGAGTGCGCTATCCGAATTACTGGGCATCTTTTCTGCACCTGCAGTATTTATAGGGTGCTGACATCTTTATTTCTACAGAGGTATGTACATCTAGTACTACCTGTCAGGTGGGGGATAGCATATATATGCATTTGCAGCCACCTACTTCAGGGTCAGATATGCACATCGCACTGGCAGGTTATGTTCTATACCATGCTTCGTGACCACAGGACCTGTAACACACAACACAACCAGTCCAGAACACCCCTCCCACATCCAGGACACACACTTTGCTTCCCTGGGAACAGTGCCGGGATATGCAGGTGTTCACATACACCATTCCAGTTGTTAACATCAGGTACAGGCATATTGTGTGTGGGAACTACTCAGGCCTCTACAACATTACCCTACAGCCACTGCAATTTGTGGTCCATGTGCTATGGCAGAACCACTCACCACAGCCACATGGGGAAAACATATTGCACCTGTCCATCTGCAACATGGGTACTCACTGTTCCACACCAGAGGTACACCACCATTGCTGATATCTGACCATACCCACCTTTCCCTGGACATCCATATCCCATCCCCACCCCCAGGCCAGGTTGTCACTGCAAACAAACTGTATTTAGCACAAGCAGACTCTACACTTGTGAAGACTGGGGTGGAAGACTTCAAAGGACCCATGCTGGGGGACTATACTGGCCACTCTGCATAATCCTTGCCAATTGCATTCTATGAGCATGTGTAAGGTTTGCATTGATCATGCTATCCCACATATACCCATGACTGCTCCACAACAGGACACCTGTCAGGTGTACACCAGCCATATATGAGCTGTCCAACAGACAGAGTGAGCTAATACATTGCAGAGCTGTAGCCCACAGATGGAGGACATCTCTGAACAGTACCGGCATGACACTTCAATCCCACATAATCATCACAACACAGTGTTGACAGTGAAATTGTCCAGACAATGCAGATAGGGCTCCCCTCAGTCTGTTATTGATGCCCACTTACTGTTAGAGGTCCTCAGCAACCCTCTTCCAGCACACACCAACAACATGGATGTGGCTTAACACATTCAAACCCTGGGATCTCCACTGTGTCCCTGCTTGACAGAGGCACAGCACACTAGCCTCACACAATGCCTTATGTGACCTACTTTACAGTGGCACAGTAGCCTACTGTACTGGGGATGCAGATGCCAAGCACACTCTGGCTAAGCTGTCATTCCCTAGGGCAAACAGCCTAGTACTGACCTCTACACCCATAAATTTAATTGTCAGATGCACAATATTTGTTGCTAATAGACTGTTTGCAGGTCTCATTGCCATAGCATTCCCTGTTTCTATGAACAACTTGTGTATCTGTGGAAGATGTTTAAATATGAGGGGGATCCACTATATCACTTATGTCTCTGTAGTCATTTACTGTGTGCACTGGGCAGATTGCTGTGATGTGGTTGGTTCCTGGAATGACACGTACAAATACCAGATATGTGTGGCCAACTGCTAAACGGAGATATGGCCTAAGTGTGTAAGCATGCCCAGTTCAGCCTTTCCATGGCATGTTGTCTGACATATGCCTCATTTATCAAAGTGTGCGAGCATGCCCAGTGTGAGCTTTCCATATGTTGAACTCTGCAGTCCACCACATATTTGGGTGAGTGTGAACTTCAACAATATCTCAGGTTTATGGTTGTGTGTTGGGTGTCATGTTGTGTGCTTACTGGCCAACTGCTTCGTGTCTGAACACAACAGGGATTATACTGTGCCTGCAGGGATTGCATGGGATACTTTGCATACAGTTGTCAACATCCTTTCATACTGACTTAACACTGTAGTACCGTATAGTGTACTGGTTCAGTACTTTCACTGTGGTGGACAGTATCCTGGGCTTTAGTCCTATCACTGCTTTAAATCTTCATAGTGAGCACAACAGACTGTGTAGGGGCCAGTTGTGCACATATGACCATGTTGCATTATGTTCAGATATGGACTACCTAAACCAGGCTTGTCCACATTGGTAGTGTATTCCACAACATAGCTGGACATTGGCAAACACTAGCGATGTGCCCTAGGCCATTTCTAATGCTAGTCAGAGAGTGTGTTTGTCCTTCGACACACATTGTAACTGGAGTTTGCCATGACATATGTCATGGTTAGTATACTGTGCCTCCGTCTACCTGTGACATAACAGTGATACCCAGGGTAAACCTACCATCTCCCATCCACTCATCAAGATTCCTCTTGAGGATTGTCGATGGGTGACTCTCTGGCTAACCTGTACTGGGAGTTTACAAAAGAGTGGTGGTGGCTTCTGTGTTATGGATCATTCAGTACAGCTTGTCCTATGTATGTCAGTAATGGGGTTCAGGTCTCTCATGTGCATAGCTCACTGCCATTCAGATTGTACAAGGTGCAGCATGTTCATTGATTCCAGCTTGGGCATGGCTTTATACATCAGGCACAGCTTGCCTCTGGGTGGGCAGTATGGCAGTGTGTGGAGCTGCATTTTGTTTAATCAGGCAACACATGGCATCTGTTCAAGCTCTTTGCTACTCCTGGTGAGGTACTGTTGTGGACTTTACAGTTGATGAAGATGTCTGCTGAGGTACATCCCACAGGGGCTATTGTAGTCAATTGTAATGCTGATGAAGGATGACTGCAGAACCACAGTGACCTCCCCTTATCTAGATCTGAAACCTTCATGATTAGGTGGGTATATGGTATGTTTCTGTGAATACTACAGCCACATGTTTGTCCAATGCAGGATATCTATCACCTTGTGTCCCCAGGTCTCTCATTACATGTTAGGTACGTAATGGGTTAACACCTGTGTGGTAATTGGTGGGCACTTACTGTATATCCACAGTGGTTGACTATACACATTTCTGCAATTAGCTTGCTGACATGGCTATGGCACCAGTTGTCTGTTTCTATGTGGCCCTTTTGTGGGATGCTTGTGTCAGCTGGGGGTCAGATATGGTGGGCAGTTTGTACTCCTCTGCATACTTGTTCAGTCACAGTCCTTCCATGTTGGCCTGTACCTATGGGACATATATACGGAATGAGGGAGGTCCCAGGACCAAGCCTTGTGGGATGCCCCTTATATCTGGTTTGTAGTCTGACATGGATGCAGCATGTCTGACCATGTCAGTTCTGTCCTTGGTCTGGTTTGCAACCCCTCTACTGCCATAGGGGTTTATATTTAAGCTGGTGAACATATCCATACTGAACACGTAGGGTATTGTATGGAAGCATTTGCATGGTCCAGCTACGCTGTGTGGACCACATTGCCCTTATCAATGACCTTAATGACTGTTTCAAATGGATCAAATATGTTTAGGGGCAGGATCTGCACTTACAACAGCCACACTTGGTAGGGTCCATTGTCAGTAGGTCCCCGATAGCTTTATGTCTGCGGTACATGCTGATCCTTTACATAGCTGTGCAGACCAAGCTTGTCAGGATCCTGGGGTGGTAGTTTGCAGTATCCATTCAGGCAACACCTTTGTTGAGAGGGACCACTGTTGTTGTAAACTGCTCTTTGGGTACATATCCTGTGGTAAGGCTGACATTGAGCAGTAGTGTGATTTAGCATTCCATTCTTCTTGGAGTCCATGTTGGACTCAGCCCAGGACACCAACTCTTACCTTTGCTGCTGTGTGTTTTGCTTTGTAGATGCTGGCTGTTACCTCAGCATCTGCAATGTCAGGGGGCCAGCAGTCTGCTGGGATAGATATTTTGCATTCTGGAGGGGGGGGGGGTTGCACTGCACCTGTCAGGTTGTATGTTGGCAATATGTGTGTGTGTTTGGTATGTTGTTTGTAATATTTGTGTGATTTGGAGCATATCTGTGAATTCCCAACATGGTTCCTACCATCAGTTGAGTAAGCCTTGTGATTATCCTTAGTGTCCTGTACAATTTGTATCTTCATAAGTTCATAGGTTTATACTAGGCTATCCACCCTAGGGCATTTGTAAGCCTAGCCAGAGTGTGCGTGTCTTTCACCGCCCCTTGCTATGTGAATTAAGTATGGCCATTTATGATTTATTTTACTGTGCCTCTGTCTGGACATGACACAGTGAAGATCCCCAGTGTACATCTACGATCATCCATCCACTTGGCAATATTCCTGTTGAGGGGTATCAGTGAGGGGCTCTGCCTAACATGGAGTGGGATCCTGTTCCACGGTGTGGGGAGCCTCTGGGTTATGTATCTGTCCCTCCAGCACATCCTATTTCATTATGTGTTGAGGTTGACATCTGTCACTCTCACAGCTCCAATGGCTTTGATTTTCCTGGGGTGGAGCATGTCCATTACTCCTGTGTTGGACATGGCCTTGTACAACAGACATATAATGCCTCTGTGTAGGCAGTATATGACTGCATTCAGCTGGGGCGTCTACAGCCAGGCCGCATATGACATATATTTGAGACCCTTTATCCTCTTGGTGAGGTACCTTTGAGGTCTTTCTAACCGCTGCAGGTGTCAGGTAAGGTACATCCCATATGAGTCATTGTACTAGATTATGGGTCTGATAAGAGAACAGTACAGGGACACAATGACCTCTGTTGATGTAGATGTGAATCCTTTCATGATACAGTGTCCAGTATAGACAGTCTTCCTAGCCACATTGGCAATGTGAGTGTCACATAACAGGTTACTGTCCACTTGTGTCCCTAGGTCCCTGATTACTCCTTGCATACATAATGGTTTACCACCTATGTGGTAATTTGTGAGTACCTTGTTTGGTATTTGGTGGGACATTCATACTGTCCAGTGTCTTCTGGATGTCTGGGTGGGGTTCCTGTGTGTCAGAGTGTGGTCTGTAGCATGCTACAGACTGTACAGCAGTTTTGACTACAGTTAGGTGCACATGGGTGGTCTCCGCTGCTTCGTGCATTGTCAGTTACCTGGACATATGGGTGTCTGTGCTGCATATGGATACTCCCCCTCCTTTGATGTTTTGGTCCAGGTTTTGGGGCCATAATGCATGATATGAGGTATAACCTGGTAGTGCTGGTGTGCTGTCAGTAGGCTTGCAGCAGGTTTCTGTCACTGCACAGACATCGATGTTCTCCATACTGGGAAGGGCCTCAGGAGCATGCATATTGCAGTTTACACATCTGGCATTGGTCAGCATTACCCTTATGTTTCTTACCACTTATGTTTTCTAGGGTGGTGGGTTAGTCTTTTCAGCCTTGCCTACGTACGGCTCTATGGAGGTGGCAAAAGCCTTATCCAATATCCAGATGCCCAGGGTAACAGGTGCAAGCCATCCCTGGAACAGCAGCATGGCTTGTCATGCATGACATCTCAAGCAGACATACATTAGATCCTCTTGGACTGACAGCTGTAATTGTGCCACCTGTTAAAGCTGATCATTCTGTGTTTGTACTGTGGCATCATTCTTGGTGAGGGTAGGATGCTGCAAACGGCCAGTGTCATACCGGCCTGGAGTACATACTCAGAGAGCTCATCCATGTCTCTTTTCATGTAGTCCAGGGAGGTACATCTCAGGTCATTCACACCAGCATGGACAATGACTGCATCATATTTCTACTTGCTTTGGGGTGACCTGCATACTTGTGTTATGTGGCGTACTGTAGCAGCCTACAGGCAGCTTACTATACCCTTTCCCTTGTTCAGTCTGGTGAGTGGGACAGCAGTGTGTCTGCCTATAGAGACACCTATTACAACTGCATCAGGCATGTTGTTTCTCCTTCTGGCCTGTGACTGTTTGGCACACCAGCTTTCTGTACTATGTGTTGCATGTGCTATGTTTGGAGGTTGTGGTTGCTTGGGGGTCTGATTTGGAGGCCTCTGTTGGTGGGGTGTGTTTGTAATTAGGGCTTCCGGGAATGTTTTTCTGTATTTATGTGTTTGGTTTACAGTTGTGATAGGTCTATGTGGGACTGGGTTTGTGGTGTGTGGTTACCTTCTCCTCCAGACTAGTTTTGACAGTACTGAGTTGGGGGAGCTCAGCCTCCGGTTTGGATAAATGGTTGCATCTCTCACATATATTTGTATTTATTGGGGGGAGTTGAGGGTTGTCTGTGTACTTGGGGCAGGTGTAACATTGCCTCAGGATTCACAGATTCTACTTGTTGTAGCTGGCCTTAGTGGATTGTATGTGTGGACATATTTTATTGCCATACTACTGATCAGTGATTACTTCCCTTTTTATGTTTGCTCTGTCATGTAGTAGCTTCCTCATTCTCTTGCATGGTTTGGTAATGGCTGGAGTCCAGCATGCCAGATGCCTGCGTGTATGGCATTGTGTCTTGTTGTTATTTGTGATTGCATAATCCAAGCATTCCTGGCTGTGTTCATGGAATGCCTGTATAATAGGTTCTGCGGTGTGTCTCATATTTTGCACCTGCACAGGGCCTTTAATGGATTAAACATCAGTTTGGAGGGGTGAAACTTATGCTTTACACATGTTTTTCACTGTGGTTTTCTGGCCAGGGACTGTGGTCAGGATGTGTATATCCGGTGTGATTACTCTATGGTCTGGTCTTACCAGTGAGGGATACACTTCTCATCTTGCCATCCAGTACCCATGTTGCTGATTATCACATCCAGTATGCTTACCCCTCTTGTGGGAGTGGTACGTTGTTCCTGGGCATTTTGGTTTATGGATTCTAGGAACTTTTCTCCTAAAGTGTTGGTGCTAGTATAATGCTCCCAGTGTATGTCTGGGTATTTTCAGTCAACCAATATAATGTGGTTTGGGGGGCTTGATATATTCATGTATTCCAACATAGGCCAGGTGCAGTTCCTGGTGTTAGGATGGTAGTCTGTATCAGGCTATATACTGGGAGGCGGTTTTAGCCACTGGTACTTGACCATGGCTAGTCCATGCTGCTTCTTGTTGTGGTACCAACATGGGGGTGTGGTTATCCTTGACAATTATTACTAGTCACCCTCCTTTTGTAGCTTGTTCCATGTTTTGAGGCTGTACAGCACAGTATGAGGTGTAACCTGGTAGTGTTAGGGTGCTGATGTGAGCCTTGACCCAGTTTTCTGTTACAGGACAGATATCAACATTCTTCATACTGTGTGCATTTACACTGCACGCATCTTGCTGTTTAGACTTCTGGCATTGGGTAGCATTACATCTAGGTTCTTATCCCTTGTGGTACCTATGAAGGTGGGTTTATGTTTTGAGACTTACCTATTCAGGGCACGCTGTGGGTACTGACAGCCTCTGCCAGTATCCATGAGGCCTGGACTGATAGGTGCACACCACCCCTAGCAGGTGGTGCATCATGTCATGCTCAGCATGTCATCCCAGGCTGGAACACATTGGCTCCCCTTTGACTAACTACATTACTTCAGCCAATTATTGCAATTGATCATCCCATCATCATATTGTGGCTTCATGCTTGGTGAGGGTGGATGTTAGTCAGGGTCCTCAAGTGTGCATATAGTACATGGTGTTACATTACTTAACACATGGCATTCATGCCTCAGGTGGTGCTGCAGGGCTGCCTCTGTCAGATGCACATATTACACTCCCTGTACATGTTTGAGAGCAGGTCATGTCATTTTAGGCATCACTGTTATTATTTGAGTGAGTCAGAGAGGGGTATCATTCCCAGGGTTCCTACTGAGCCAGTGTATGTGCTATGCGTTGCCTCTTTGCCAAGGCCAGGGCATACCGGGCACACCTCCTTCTGCCTACTGAGGCAGGCTCAGGTTGTTCCTCCTCCGAGTCACGCTCTGCCTGTGATGGCCTTGGCAATGGTGGGGGGCTGTTTGGCCCGGGCCTATGCTGGTCCTGCTGCAGCTGTTTTCGCAAGATCATATTATATAGCATAGCACATACCATGACAATTTGGGTACATGTAGTTGGTGAGTACTGCAAGGCTCCACCAGATGTGTCCAGACACCGGAAACGTGACTTGAACAGCTCAAACACACACTCTATTACATTACGTGTTTGTGCGTGTGCCTCATTATGGCGTTCCTGTTCAGGTGTGTGTGTGCGTTTCTGATGGGTGTCATCAGCCATGGCTCCAGTGCATAACCTGCATCCCCCACTAGGTGCCCGTGTGGGATGTCCCCAATGGCAAATGTCTGGTACAGCTGCGTCAAATGCCAGATGTGGGAATCATGGTAGCTCCCAGGGCAGCCAGCACACACATTCATTATTATGCCCTGGGCATCACACACAACCTGGCAGTTGATGGAGGGGAAGCCCTTGCGGTTAATGTAGGCCCTACCATGCTCACCGGCTGGTGCTTTGATGCATATGTGCGTGTAGTCTATTTCACCCACTACCTCAGGGTATTCTGCTATTTGCTGGAAGAGACGCATATTGCTGGCCAATACCTCACAGGCATTGGGGAAATATACATGATCACCGACATGTGCTGACATGGCATCCAGGAACTGGTGCAGTACCCTGGAAGCTGATGCCTGTGATATCCCCATCATATCACCAGTTGGTCTCTGGAAAGTACCTGTTGCTAGTATTCTTAGGCCAACACATACCTTGGTTTCCACTGGGATGGGTTCCCCTCTGTTGGTTCTGTGTGTGAGGCGTGGCCTGCACAGCTCGACAATTTGCTGCAGGAGGTCTCTGTCCACTCTATAGCGCTCTACTATCTCCAGCTCATGTAACCCGTGGTAGGTGACCCTGGGCCTGTACACTCTTCCCCATCTCCTCACTGTGGGTTGTCTGGCACCATCTGCATTGTCACCACCCTCAGCAAGTCGCCTATGTCTCATTATGACAGCTATGGCAGCCCCTAGCACTTCTGCTCTGAGTTCAGCTTTTTTCAGTTTTCACTTCTAATAGCTTACTCCTGTCTTGCAGTGTCTCTTGAGAGATACATCCTGCACTGCTGTTTGCAGAGTTTTAAGTGCTTGGCTGAGCTACTATTCTGCCGTGTAATTGCCTGCTTCTAATTGTTTTCACCTGCTAGCTCCAGCAGTATTCCCTGCTAGCTTCCTACTAATTCTGTTGCTTCCTTTTTCCTTTATGTTTCCTCAGGGGGGAGCAACGTGCATACCACAAAAACACGCTCACAGTGGCTTACACGCGTGCACACATGCTTACACGGTTTGGAATCTGCTTATTCAGGTTAAAACGTACGCACACTAGCGCAAACAGTCTTACAAGTCTACCAACATGCTCCCACATGCTCAATCTGCCTTACACGTGCGCACACTGTCCTACCCACGCCTCATGGCATGCACACGTGCGCATGCACACCCAGCAAGAAACTTTGGTGTAAGTAACAGTATACACCTTCCATTTCTTGACTTTCCCATGCTTATCTTGTGGCACTCCTCTTTCCATGATCTGTGTCTGTCATCTGTCATGTTACACTGACCTCCAATGAACTGCATTTCTTTCTACCATTCCCCCCTGTGATGTCACCTATCTCCTACTCTATTCCTCCCCTTATGTATCTCTTACACTACTCAGAATATGCTCATTTGCTATGTGACAGTGGGATTCAGTATCCTAACCCTCATTTATATCAGATTGCCTACTAATGCTTAGTTACATGTCTTAGACTCAGCTTCCCCACTTAGCAACCACTAAACGGTGGCTATGTTGTTTTTGGTCTGCTGGTCGCTGCATTGTAATTCCATGTATTGCATAAAACCCACATTTGTGGGTTTATAACCTTCATTTTTATGTTTTATACAGTGCAGCCCGTTTGCGCGGGGCTGCGATGTGTTTAAACATCGGTGATCGCCGAAAAAAAAATTATATTTTTTTAATATTTGCATCGGGGTACCTTGCCAATGGCCACATATTTGGCCATTGGCATGCTGCCTAACACATATGCACCCTTTATTTGGAGCTGACATGGCTCCATTGTGATTTTTGCAGAAACATAATCAGTTGTCAACTGAGTACATTTCTGCAGCTAAAACGGCTCTTACACGGGCTGCTTCCTGTTTTGTGGATCGCTACTCTACCTCATTTGCATGCCTTTCGGCTGCAAGTGAGGTATTTAGCATATCCACGCCCAGTCCGTGTAAGAGACGTTTTAGCTGGTCTCTTACATGGAGTTTCGGGCTGTTCCTGGATCGCGAGGCTTGCATGGAGTCTTACATGTCTCTTACACCCCGTGCAAGCCTTCGTGAATCCTGCCCATGGACACAGCAACATTCCTGACATTCTGTCTACTCCTAACACTTAAAAGATTTTTGCTATGCTACCCTCCCACTACTACCATCTTGTGACTGCTCAGCAATCTTTGCAAAGCTAGAGTACGACTGCTACTTAAATTTGAAGACACAGAGGGGTATGTAGCATTAGCACTAAATACAATACAGTTAATAGATTTTTTGATAGCATGTCTTAGGATAATATGTTTGAACATAACAGTTTCTATAAAATGAGGAGAAAAACTGTGTGCAAAATTCTCAGCTGAAAATAAACTTTTTGTGATAGGCAGGAATCAATTGTCAGTGACCAGAAAAAAACAAGCATAAATACAAGCAGAGTAAAGAAATTGTTACTTAAAAATTAAAAAAAAAAACATAGATAAACACATAAGAAAGAAAGAGATAGGCTAATAAAACTTGGTGCCTCTAAGGATCAACAAACACATGAAGAAAAAGAAATAGATTATGTGAATTTCAACAGAAAAGCTTTTCCTAGTTATATGTGACAGGGTGTGAAATTTGACTCTCGGGCTTTACCTTTACCAGTGACAAAGAAGAAATAAAAGTAATAGACTTGTAGTGCATGGAATATCATGATCATGCTCCAATGGCAAAAAGACAAACAAGTTAAGCACTTCATTAGCGCAAGACCATATCTTAACAATTGGCACCCCTAAGCATTGCTAAGATCTGGTCTTCCACTAGTCACTAACAAATGATTGTGCCAGCCAACACATCACAATAACAGAACTAAAAAACAGCTTAGTTTCTGCCTGTTGTGCTTCCAATCTATCTCTGACTTTGTGTCAAAAATACTGCCCTGGTATGTATTGTTCTCCATTTGACAACACTCTCTAAAGTGCTTTACCAGCTTTTAAAGGCATTAAAACACTTTGTGTTTTTTTTTTCTTTTTTTTTAGTGTAACTAGTAGTACATGGAACAGATAAAGTGATTTGTAAATAAGTGTATAATATAGAGAAATATGACTGGGTCTCTGATCATAACTTAGTGTTTTCTGTTCTCACATGGTTGCCAAGGGGGCAGCTGCAGTGGTGAAGTGGTTAATGTTGCCGCCTCACAGCAAGAGGTTCTCTGGTTCAATCCTCGGCTGGGGTGCCTTCTGTGCAGAGTATGCATGTCCTCCCTGTGGTCATGTGGGTTTACTCTGGGTGCGCCAGTTTCCTCCCATATCCCAAAGACATGCTGTAGGTGGATTGGACAGTCTAAATTGGCCCTAGGTGTGAATGTGTGTGTGTGTGTGCTTTCTGTGGGAGGTTGGGTGCCTGGCTGGCAACTCAAAACTGTAAAACTCCGCTGCCAATCATAAGCGGACAGTTGATCCACTGTGGCAACCCCTAACTGGGAAAAAGCCGAAAGAAGAAGAAGACATGGTTGTCAAGATTCACAGCTGGAGCTCTGCTGTTGAGGTGAATTTCTTGGCGTCCATGTCTTGAACACATACTAAAGTGGTTATGATCACAGACCTTCTCGTAATCCTCTGGAGTATACATTTATTTATAAATCACTCTGTTAAGGTCAGTGGAATAAACATTACTGCACTACACATTCAAGAATTGGAAAAACAAATTAATTTCTCATCTCTTGCACATAATAATATCTTTGAAGGTTTGGGTAAGTAAAATCATACACAATAAAAGCAATGGGCATCGAAGAAGTATCAGATAAAGATCTAATGACTCTAAAGGAAAAAAACAACAGTAAATGAAAGCATCATATTTACACATTGTTTCAACAAGGGCAAAATCTCATGTGAGTGATAATCTGTTATTTTTAAATTTACTTACAAAAGTAGGAGCACTATTAAAAGTACACATTGTTACAAATCCATCAGTCTGTTGCTCAGTACTGGACATCAGATGCAGAAATGTTTATTAAGAGTACTAATATCACAGCATTAGTAGAACTTGGTCAGTTTAAAATATGCCAATGTGCATATGAAAAAAAGCAAGCTAACCTCAACCTGCAACCACTTTAGTACACAGATATAATACATGCAAATGAAGATGATCTTCCAAGTCAATTTGGTTTATATTGACTTCATTTCTGCCTTTGTTAATGCTTTTTTATGAAATGCTTATTGATAAACCTATGAACTGGACACTCTCTAACAAGTTGGCAAGATGGACAGCTGATTACTTACAATAACATGGCATGTGGAACATAATGGTAAAAGAGGCAAAGTCATGGGACATGGACAATATATGGTACAAGAGGCTAGAGGGCTAGACATACTTATTCAGCTTTATCGGAAGAAAGTAAATACTCCTCATAATGTTTTTACTGTTTTTTATGCTAAAGAGCTGTAGCTTGGCAAATTAAAAGTGTAGAATACCACACTGCAGAACTGTTTGGATATTCTGAAGAAACCAGCTAATTCAAATAATATGCTTCTAAATAAGGAAGAAACAAAATTAAAATTTTCAGTAAAATTAAAGTCACTTCCAAAACAAAGTCAATGAGCAAGACAAAAGTGAACCAACAAACAAAGAGCAGATGAATAAATGAAATCTAAAACAAAAAAATAATGAATTCATAAGAGCTATTCAATTGTTTGTGTCAGTTAAAAACATTGTTATTGATATTTAAATCTAACATTAAAGAAAGATCAATTTTATTCAGGAATTTTACATATTAAATTATAAAATGCATTTTTTTTTGTAGAACATGAATGTATAACTATTGTTTGTGTCTCACATTAGATGTTTTTAGCTTAGTTAATGCATTTACATACTTTATAGTGTTTCACATAGAACAATTAGTTGTTTAAAGGGTACTTATAAGAACAGTACTGTGCTTTAAATCCTTAGATTTATAAGGAAGTGAAGTAAGCAGTTTTTCAGAAACTATGGACGTTCCCGTTCTGGAATGAAAGCACTTAGTTATTTTAATACATTTTGAGGTTTTACCAAGCAAGTATTTTGTGGCTGGATTTCTATTACTCATCTGATTTTTGTCGTTTGGTTCACTTGTTGGAAGGTTACGGAGGTTGGCAGCAATTTCTGGTAAAAGTAAAGTAAAGTCAACATTAAATACTACAGATTATACAATGACTGGCAATTAATATTACAAAATGAGCATGCTGACTGCCCAGCCCAACCAGTGTGCTCTTTGTAAATCAGAGACTTTACCAACGGAAAAAGGTCCGGTCTCCTGGACTTTTTCCTGTATTTCCCGCAATTTTTTTACTTTTCTTTTTTTTTTTTAAATAAAAAAAGAAACTGGGAGCCTTAAAGCAAATGAGGGAGATGGCAGAGACAAAAATAAAAGGATAATTAGGTAAGTTCTGCAAAATTAAAGAAACATACCTTTTATTTTGTCTATCCTAGCTCTCCTGAAAGTAAAAAATTTCCCAATTTTTTTTTACTTTTTTAAAATTCTGAATGGGGAAAAAAAAAAAAGCAACGGATATCTTTCTGTCTCCATTGCTTCCTCTGCACAGCTCTGATGTACTGCATAAGAGTGGGAACACAAGTCCCATATGCATGTGCAATACATCAGAAAAAGCCCCAGGATAATGGAAAACCACGGAAGGGCAGCACGGAGGCATTATACAAAGACATTATTTAAGAAAAGTAAGTATTTTTTTCTTAAATAATGTCATTGTATAATAGCAATAACCCATGTCTGGGTGTGGGCAATACCAGATTTACTTAAAGTTGTCTTTGTTTGGTCACTTGGGCTTCACCCTCGTGACCAAACCACACCAACCATGGGTAAATCCAGAATTACCCACACCCAGACGTGGGTTATTGCTTAATTAAATCATGAAACTGAGCAGATTAATGCCTACGGACATTTAGGTAAAACTGTTAGCAATAAGCCAAACTTCAAAGTCCTTATAGAAATGTAATGGTCATAAATGCAATTAGAACAGAAAACTAGAAGTTTTGAAGACCATAGTTTGCAGTTTAGTCCGATTCAAAACTGAATACATCTATTCTCTCTCTCTCTCTCTGAGCTCTTTACTAAATAAATCCAGCAAAAACATGAGCTTTTTCAAAGGAAATTTACAAAATAATAAACTTTATAGTTAAGACTATGGAAAATGGTTAAAATTGTTAAACTTACTGTGTACTAGAAAAAACATGTCAGAGATGACATCACCTTAGTTTATACAGCTGCAAAAGACACATATGGACTGTGTAAAGAGAGGACATTGCATAGATGGATTTATTAATATCTATCTAAGGGACCAACATGGCAGTTAACTGGTCTTCAGGAAGGACTCTCACTGAAAGGAATGACTTATCAAATAATATTAAAAAAGGAAATCAGCCCATAAGAAAGCTTTTTTAAGTCAATAAAGATGTTTCTTGTTGTCACTTATGACATAGACAATCACACATTTAAATAAATGAAAACAAAACATATTGACATATCTTCAGTTGCAAACATACATTACATATAATTTCCTATACAATTATTGTCATTCAGACATTACATAGCTCATAAAAATTCCTGCCTTTCCTTAAAACCCATTCCTCCTTCAGAACAGTACTCTGAATGTATTGTTCCACAGTTCCCGTTTTTATTTGTTCCTACCCTTTTCTAAATATCCCACTTCCAGCTCTTCTGTCTCTGTTACTGCATTCACTATTCCTGGTATGCTTGGTTTACACTTTGATTTCCATTTTCTAGTAATTGCTTTCTGGCAGCCACCAACAAGCAAGGTATTATTATGTTTAGGCAATTCCAAATCTGCATCACACCTCAAAAAAAATAATTTCCTTAGTTACACTAACTTGGTCACCCAGTATTTCTGACAAGACTAGTCTGCAGAGAATTTTTAAAATCTGCCAGCTCTCATTACACTCCCAAATATAAGTTGCCAATTACCTATTTCTTCTCCATCACACCTTCAACATTTGCAATCTACCTGAGGAGGAATACTTTGGAGTCTGCTTGGGGTATAAAAATACCTGTGCAAACACTTCCAAGCAAAAATCCTAATACTTCTACACTTTGTTGCATACTTGGGAGTCATACGTATATCCTCCCATTGTTTCTTTGTGAGTTTCTTGTCCAGTCTCACTTCCCAATCCTTTCTAACCTCTTCTGATCGATTCTTACAGTTATCATGCAAGATTTCATATGCCCTGCTAATTATCCCTTTTATAACAACTTCTATTCTAGATTCTATTAAAATCTCTACCAGTGCTGGTCTTTCACTTAAGATCCCTCTTTTCTTTTATCTCTGCCTATACTCTGATATCAATCCTTGATAGTTAAGGCGATCTGTAGTCTGCAGTCCAAATGTATTCTTGGCCTCTTCCTATGCTAATATATTTCCCTCTCTAATAATTTGCTCCTACTACTTTGCCAGTTTTATCCAGTAAATTCCAACCCCATCTTACCTATTCTATGTATCCCTAATTGCAGTCATCCCTATCAGCAGGATCTCTTTTTTTCCATTCCCATGTTAGCTTAGCTCTTAGAATACTTTTTGCCACTTTATGAATATAGTGTTCTGTATGGTTACTGTTATTTTCCTAAAGGATCTACATCCAAAATCCCAGTCTCTCCTTATTTCTTGAGTCTCCCTTTTCATCATCATCCCTTTCCACTTGGAATTATACCTTTCTGCTTGTGCCTTAAGAAAGTACAGTTGTGTACACTTACCATAAATGTAGATGTTCGAGTGTATTCACAGTTGCAGTCATCACACTTGGGTTATCCTGCCAGGGGTAGTCCTCAGTCATCCCAAATACCAGAGGATTGGTATTTTTGCATCAGTTGCTGACATTCCAGGACTGACGTCAGCTCGTCAGTGGTATAAAATCAGGCAGCTGATGCAATTACAACAGTTTTTCTTGCCTAAACTGTCAGGAGCCCCCAAATAGGGAGCTAGGTTATGGTGGAAGAACACCACCAGTAGAAAGTAAATTCCAAAAATTCCCTGTAAGGAGAGAGGAAGAGATGGAGATAGAGAGAAAGAGTGAGAGACAAGGGAGATGGAGGGGGGGAGCAGAGTACAGTTGTGTACACTTACCATAAATGTAGATGTTCGAGTGTACTCACTGTTGCAGTCATTACATTTGGGTAATCTGTGGCAGGTTGCCTTCAGTCGGTTTGATTAACAAAGTCTTGGGTCCTGCGTCAGTTGCTGTCCCTTCTTCCATGATGTCAGGTCATCAGGGGTATAAAACATGCAGCTGATGCCATTACATCAGTTTTTCTTGCCCCAGATGTCAGGTGCCCCCCAAATGGGGAGCCAGATATTTAAGTAATTTAAAAAATACCAAAATATACCTCCAAACAAAAGCAAATACAACAACAAAAATTTTTAAGCATAGTAAAGGAAAGTAGAGGTATAGTAAGAGGAAAACAGGGGGTTGGAGGGAGGGTAACCAAGACTGCAACAGTGAATACACTCAAACATCTACATTTATGGTAAGTGTACACAACTGTACTATGTTCTTCGTGTTTCACTGTTACAGTCATTACATTTGGGTAGATTCCCAAAGCTATGGTTGGGAGGATGGATTTATACTGCATTAGGACCAGCAATAAGGCCCTGCAGGACAGCAGTGGCAAAACCAGCTCTAGATTTAGAGAAGAAAGGTAAATGGTAATGTTTGGTGAATGTATGAACTGAGCTCCAGGTAGCAGCTTCTAAAATGTCTCTGGTACGAACACCTCTGAGAAAGGCTGTAGAAGTAGATGCAGCCCTGATGGAATGACATCTGAACCCCTGGAGGATAGTTTTACCATGGTGCATATAGCAAAAAATGAATACAATGACTTATCCATTTGGAAATAGTCTGTTTTGAAACAGCCTTTCCCTCTGCCCCTGCAGCAAATGCCACCAGTAGTTGTTCAGATTTTCTTATAGATTTTGTCCTGTTTGAGTAAAATCTAAGTTGTCTGTGTACATCCAATGAATGCAGAATCTGCTCCCCCTTGTTCTGTGGATTGGGAAAGAAAGTCGACAGATGAATGGTCTCATTAAGTGCCACACTGGATACCATCTTAGGCATGAAGGATGGATTGGTCCTGAGAGACACCCTGTCCACATGAAAAATAATAAAAGGCTCCACTGCCATGAGAGCCTGTAATTCAGAAATCCTTCTAGTGGAAGTCACCGCTAAAAGAAAAACTGTTTTCCAGGAGAGAAATTTTAAGTCTGCAGTTGCAGCTGGCTCAAGGGAGAGTGAGTTTTTCCAATACAAAATTGAGGTCCCAGGCAGGGGTTTGAACTCTCCCGGGTGGTCTTAAGTTTTTGGCCCCTCTGAGATACTGCTTTAGCAGAGGATGAGAGAAGAGGGGAGGTTCTGTGTTGTAATGAGCTGAAATGGCTGAGGCATGGATTTTTATGGAAGAAAAGGACAGGCCCTTGTGAAGCATCTCAGTTATTGTAAAATCTGAAGAATATTGCGCACTGCTGTGCTTATCCCTTGTGATTTATTCCAGGCAGAGAATCTTTTCCGTTTGTCAGCATAAGATTTTCGAGTACTAGGCCTTCTTACCTCCAAAATGACATCCATCACAGGTTTGCTGAGGGATGCTAAGGACGAATTTACATTGATGAGCCACGCTGCAAGATTCAAAGTTTGGAGCTGAGTGTGCAGAATTTGGTTGTTCTGCTGAGACAGTAATTAAGGTGTCTGAGGCAGGTGCCATGGTGGAAGGTGTGACACATTGCACAGGAGTGGATACCAGTATTGTCGAGGCCTGTCTGGAGCAATCAAAATCTATTTTTGGTTTGTCCTGTTTGACTTTTAGTAGAAATTTGGAGAGCAGAAGCAGAGAGGGCAAGGCATAGGCTGATAGGTTTTTCCAGCTGAATGATAGAGCATCCACTTTTCATGCTTTTTTGTGATGAATTCTTGTGCAGAATTTGTCCAACTGATAGTTCTGGAGTGAGGCAAAAAGATCTACGTCTGGACTCCCCCATTTTTGTGTCAACATGTTGAAAATCCGTGGTTCCAGTTTCCATTCGTGTGGGTCCATGAGATTTCTGCTTAGTTCGTCTGCCACAGTATTCAGCTTTCCTGGCAGGAATTGAGCTTGCAGTTGTATTTGATAGGTCAAGGTCGTGTTACACAATGGCATGGCTAGTCTGCAAAGGGGGTAGGAGTGTGTACCCCCCTGCTTGTTTATGTACCACGTAACTGTGGTGTTATCTGTCTTTATCATTAAATGCCCTGGATGAAGGTAGTCCTTGAAGGCTGTCAGTGCATTCTGTACAGCTAGCATCTCTTTTTGATTAATATGAAGGTGCATTTGATTTGGGCTCCATGTGCCCTGAATGCACTTCCTTGCCAGATGAGCCTCCCAAGCATAGTCTGATGCGTCTGTAGTTAGGGTTTGGGTGGCTGGGGGTGGAGTAAATGGCAGTCCATTGTTTTGGTGGCAGGCCTCTGCCCACCATAGGAACTCTAGTTGCAGGCAAGGTATGATAGGGAACATTGTTTCCAGGCTGTGACAATGTTGACTTCATAAGCTTTTTAAGTACCACTGCAAGTACCACTGAAGTTTCCTCATATGCCATCTTGCATATGGAATTAGAAGAATGCAGGAGGCCATGAACCCCAAGGCTTGCAGAATTTGTCTTGCAGATAGCAGGGTTTTTGTGGCCACCTGTTTGAAGTAAGTCACCAAATTAATTTGCTTTTCTGGTGTAAGGTAATCCATCTGGGCAGTTGTATTCAAGCTTGCACCCAGGAATGTAATTTTTTGAGAGGGTACCAGTTGTGATTTCTTTTCGTTTATGGTGTACCCTGGACAGGTTAGAACCTTTTTTTTTACAAATGCCAGATGTTTTAGAAGAATGTCCCTGTTTTCTGCCTGAATTAGACAATCGTCCAGGTATGGATATTTTTGAATATTTCTTTGCCTGCAAAATGCAATTACTGGAGCCAGGCACTTTGTGAAGACCCTGGGTGCAGTAGAGAAGCCAAAGGGCAGTGCAGAGAACTGGTAATGCAAATAGCCTGCTTTGAAGCGGAGGTATCTTCTGCAAGATTCCCTGACTGGGATATAAAGGTAACCCTCTTTTAAGTCTAGAGTTACCAACCAGGCATCATTGCCTAGCATAGGAAGTAACTGTTAAAGAGTCAGCATCTTGAATTTTGGAATTTCCAGAAATGTGTTCAGAGTAGATATGTCCCAAATTGGATGCCATGCTTTGTCTTTTCTGGGTACCAGGAAAAGTCTTGAATAGAAGCCTTGTCCCTTTTCCTCTTCTGGGACTGGTTGAATAGCTCCCATGTCCATGACAGATAGTACTTGTTTCTGGGCCTCTGCCCACTGATTTGGGGGCAGGTCTGGCCATCCAATTGGGAGTGGCAATGTGTGGAAATGAAATCTGCATCCCTGGGATACTATATTTAAAACCTATTTGTCCTGGGTTATAAGTTGCCAGTTTCTTGCATGAAGTGCCAGTTTTCCCCACAAAGGGGCGGCTAAAAGGTAAGTGCTTGGTAAGTCTAGAAGGAAGTCATTGAGACTGTTTACCATAGGGTGGTGCCTTGTTGTTTCCAGATTTGGAGGAGGAGGCACCCCATTGTTTTGTTCTAAAAGTTCCTTGTGACTGAAACCCGGAGTCTTTGAAATGTCTGGGTTTGACTTGAGTGGCTCTCGAAGGAACTGGAAAGGACCAGTTCTTAGAAGGCCAGTGCCTACTAAATCTTGGAGGTTGCACTTGTAAGAAATCTTCCACAGTTTGCATAGATTTAGCTTTATCTTCTATCTTTTTTAAAACTTCTTCAGCCTTATTACCAAAGTGATGGTCCTGTTGTAAAGGAGCATCCAAAAATTTTGCTTTAACATGATCAGGCAGAGTTTGCTCTTTGAGCCAAGCATGCCTTCTTAGCACAGACCCAGTTACAGCAGCCCTGCAAGAGGCCTCCAAAGAATCAAAACCACATTGCAAACTATGTTTTCCAACTTGTTCAGCTGAATGTAATAAATCCTGTAAATATTTATTTTCCAAACAGTCAGAAATTAACATAATTTTCTGTTTAAGTAGTCCCATTATATGCTTTTGATATTTAAGCATTTGAAATTGACAGTTTAAAGCCCTGATTACCAAGGTTGCAGAAGTGTAAACCTTCTTACCCCATCTATCCAGCGCCCTGTAATCTCTATCAGAAGGGGTAGGATTTTTAGCCGTAGAGGCCTTAATGCCCTTGGGACCCTGAGAAATGGTTTCAGGATCTGCAATAGGATTTTTGAAAAGGAATTTGTGGGAGTCAGGTACCCTGTAGTACCAGGAGCCAGAGGCAGATAATCAGGAGCCATACTAGATTCTGAAAAAAAACATTAACAATGTCTAGAACAGGAGGTATAGCCAAAGGCCTATGCTGAGGAAGAAGAAGAAGAAAATACCTAAGTCTCTTTTTAGATTCAGAGAAATCCTGACTTTCCCAGTGGAAATGTTCCCTTAAGGTATGTAAAGTTTCCCCAAAAGAAAAATCCTCAGGGGGTGAAGCAGAAGGAATGGAGTCTTCTGCATCAGAGTCCTCATAAGTAGGTATAGACAAATCCTGTTCATTAGAGGAGTCAGAAGAAATAAAATCCTGTTAAGAAGATTCATAATCAATGTCTTGCTTAGGCCCCTTAGAAGGGGGGGGGGTGGCTACCCCTGATCAGAGTAATTAAATCTTCAGCCATTTTTATTATTTGTTTTTTAGGCATAGGGGCCTGCAGAGGTGGCCCAAGCGTCGGTTTTTTAGACATAGATGCAGATTTTGGCCTTAATTTTGAAGATGGCATTGGTTTAATATACAAATCTGTAGGCCTGAAAACACCCTCAGAAGCCGGTGCCTGCACAGCGGCTCACCCATCTAAGGTAGAGACATCTGCGGGTTCAATAATTGAAGCATTTTGCTGCATACCAGATTCCGAATGGGTCTCAGTAGAGGCATACGAATCAAAAGTAGCAGGTATCGGGGGCTGTGAAAGCGCCTCACTGAGTACCAGCGAACTAGCGACTGACTTAGGAGAAGCATCGTTGTCAGTTTTGGACCTCGACAGTCTGTCTCTGTCTTTTTCTTTGCATTTTTTTAGGTATTTCCGTAGTCGGGTTGCTAAACGACAACATTTCTGGATAGTTAAATCGTGAGCCAAAATATTTAGAAGCAAAAATATACCGACGTTTAATAGTGCATTGATTAAATTTAGCACAAAACAGGGCCTAGGCAAGGAATACAGTACAAATAAAAATCCGTATGAGGTATTTGCTTCCCACAAGTAATGCAATTATTAACTTTTACTGACATTGGTAAGGAGCAAGAAAAAGTTTCCCCAATGGGGTACTTAGCTTTTTAGTTGAAGACTTTGGTTTTGAAACTCGAGAACGAAAATTTCAGGAGTCAGCCGACCAGCACTTGCGAACTGCTTCTGCTTCGGGCACCACACGGCAAGAAGGACTGAATAAAATGGTGTCGGCTGCATGTTTTATACCCCTGATGACCTGACGTCATGGAAGAGGAGACAGCAACCAACGCAGGACCCAAGAATTTGTTATTCAGGCCAACTGAGGGCAACCTGCCAGCAGATTACCCAAATGTAATGACTGCAATAATGAAACACGAAGAACGTCGGAAGCATCGGCGGTGGTTTTGGACCTGTGCGGTCTGTCTCTGTCTTTATCCTTACATTTTTTCGGAAGATCGGTAGTCAGATGGCTTACCAAAGCCATATCGGAATTCGAGGACTGAGAGCGAAAATATCTAGCTACAATAAGGGCCCGATGATGAAAAGTTCTGGTGTTGAACAAAGCACAAAAGAGATAGTGAGGGATGTCGTGGTCTGGGCCTAAACAGGTGATGCAGTAAGAATGGAAGTCTCGGTGTGGTATTTGCTTTCCACAGGTGAGACAATTAACTTTTTCTGACATCAGTTAGAGCAAGAAAAAAGGATCCCCAATGGGGCACTTAGCTTTAGAAAACTTCAACTTCAATTCCAAAATGAAAACTGAGGTAGCGGCCGACCGGCACTCATGCAACCTGCTTCTGCATTGGGCTCCTTGGCAAGAAAAACTGATGTAATGGCATTGGCTGCCTAATGTTATACCACTGATAACCTGACATCAGTCCTGGAGCAACAGCAACCAACGCAGAAATACTAAGCCTCTGGTATTCGGGCCGACTGAGGGCTACCCCTGGCAGGATAACCCAAGTGTGATGAGTGTGAAACACGAAGAACAACACTTTAGATGAAAATCATAGTAGTAAATGTTATTGTATTTAGACAGGTGATATGGGTGCTATTAGTCCATGCCTACAATGTATTATGGAATTTATATATTGTACTTAGAAAATTATGAGATACTCTTTCAGACTCATTCTGTATATACTTCTATTTAGTTGTCAACAAGTCTGAGTTTAAATAAGCAAAAAGATTTCTTCCCAAAGATGAAGTTCTTTATGGTATAGCCTAACCTCCTAGAATAAACATTTTAGTTTTATAAACTATTTAGTATGTAAATAAGAACTGCAAGTTTCACAACTTGGAGATGATTCCCGAAGACACATTAAATAAAAGATTAAGAAAATTATGTAGATTTTCTACTTTTGATTTAAAAAATAGCCAGGAAGGAATACAGCAGGTGTAATTTTTGGCTTGCTCTAACAGCTTAGTTCTAAAGCATATAACCCCCAAGCTACCCCCCCCCCCCCCACCGGCTTGGTGGCATAATCTAGAGGCCAAACAAAACATATGTTGTTTTTGTTTAACATTCAGCCAGCAATTTACATGCCTTTCAGTTTCTAAGAAAATGTGCAGTTTTATTCTGTTCTCTCTCAAAAAGGAGTACCACTCATCACTTTACATAATGCAAGCTGGCTTCCAATACAGAAACAGCAAAGGATCACCTTTCTCCTCTTGTCTATAAGCTAAGCTAGGCCCAAACAAACATAATACTCTCTAATAACTCAATATAATGAGGAATCTCACCTCCTCTACTTCAAGTCTGAAAACCTGAGGTTCACTGTCTACAGTAGTCAGAGATTACTCTCAACCAATTTCAAACACAATCTGAATTTGCTCATATCATTCTGTTCTGTACTAAGGGTTTTGTTCTAGGGTTGCTGCTAATTTTTATAAAGTCCTTTAAATGTTTGAAATGTTTCAAATTTTATTCTGTTATGAAATGTTAGAACTTCAAACCTGCAAGTATCCCTTATAATATACTGTGGTTTATGTCATTTCCTGTGAATTGGGCATTTCCTGGGCAGCAGCTAAAATGTTTTGATTAAGATCAGTCCAAATACTCCTGGTTACCATGTATTAAATAAATAAAGTTAGTAGTCTCTAGAGAAAGACAACTTTTTTCTGCTGATACCCTTGCTGACTATCAAGACCTGCTCACTTGACCACTTTATGGACACATTCATTCCACATGGTGAGAGCCCTTTGCCTCATTCATTCTCCTGAGATGACAAAAAGTGAGACATGAGTGGAAGCCGTACAATACCCTGTAAATGCCCATAACATCCAAAAAGCTAAAATACAGTGGGTTTTTATGTAAGTGAATAGCATGCAATGTATTACGCTGGCCCTGCCTACACTGAGATAGCACTATCAGAGGGACACTACAATGGCCCAGACATGCACTCCTGATGCAGACCAAGCCTCTTCACCCCTCTCCTCCCCCCATACTGGTTCCGCAAGGTGCCTGACTCAATAATCAAACCCGAGACACGTTTAACAGCCAGGGCTTTATCTTGCTATGCTACAGCAGAGCCAGCAGGAAGGCTACAATTTATGACTTGAGCTGTATACTGTTTCTCAAATTGAATGCTATTGGGAATATTTAGTGAATTTTTTGTGAATATATTTTCTCTGAATGTGAATTTTTTTGCTTGCTCATGGTTGGGCATACAATGAGCATCAGTGAGGGCAAGTCACTGGTTTCCACAAATGACATAACCTCTCAAGATTACCCTCACTCCACAAGGCCAGTGCAGCTATATGGTCTTCAGTCTCCAGTGCAGGATGCATCACAGGACTGTGTACCCCAAGCATGTGCAAATACACTCTCTCTCAAATACACGTGAGCCAGCTAAGCCATCATACTTCTGAACTATCAAGATTGTTGCAGAATGCCCAGATTTTTGCCTCATATTTTTGGTCTGTTCCTCATAATATTTTTGGTTTTCTGGCAAATGATTGAGAATTGAAGTCAGAAAATAATGACAGACATTTGAGTTTCAGATTTCATACCCTTCAAACATTTATGCTAATGCAAAACTTGTTAATCTATCAAGTTTAAAAGTTTATAAGAGCAATATTTAAAAACTTTCTATTTTTGAGCCCTTGCCCACCACATTATCTATGGCTTTGTCCAGATTTCTTGTACTAAGATGCTGAGCAGTATGTAAGCCACAATATTTCTCCCTCTCTTATTGTGTCCAGTCCAACAGGCAGTTGATCTGACAATTGAACTTGAGTCACCTGGGTCATTGTCTTGGCTTTATCAAACTACACCTCCACAGCTATCTTGAATGTGAATGTTAATATGAACATTATATACTGCATCTGAATGTAAAAAAACTTACTTTGTTCCTTTGTACATCTATCTATCTATATACATATACACATGCATACACATATCATACATACATGTGTTCAGGTAGTGACAGAAAAGGGTCTAAGGAAGTTCACTTTACAAAGTTATAAAAAAAAAAAAAAGAAATAAAATACATAGAAACATGCATTCATACATGCAGACACATCCTGAGTCAAATTTTCAAGAACTGAGTATGGATGAACATGCATACACATACACACAAAAGATGTTTTACTCTGCATAGCAGATTGCAAACCTATAAGCATACTTGCAACAGAAATGAAGGACAAAGGACAAACGTAGATTAACAGCTGAGGGAAGTGTGAAGAAACACATCTGTCTTAGGACTGAAACAAACAGCAGTTAGGCGAAGGCACAGAACTAGCCAACCAATTTTTCTAAGTGGTAACTGATACTGGGTATAAGAATGCTTCAGAAAGTATTCCTGCTAAAGCTATCCAGGGCTGTGGTTTTCTCACTGGGTTTTTAATTCACATGATGATAGCAAGGAGCATTTTTGAACTGCATAATGTATTCTACCTCTTTGTTCTTCAATTAGACAGCGTAACACTTAGCATATCACATAACCGTGGCCGATGGGGACAAAATTATGAAACAATCCAAAAAAAGACACTACACTGCACAACAGGAGCTTTTGGTAAAACTGTTAAACATGATATACAAACAAGACAGTAAGTTCATCTGGTGTAACAAAATTTACATCCTACGGTTTAATTCCTCCTTGGTTCAGAACAGTTCTCCTTTAAAACATAAAGCTCTTTTGTCTCCCAGTGGAAGGAGAAAAGAATGCCTCTGAAAGCACTGCGTAGCAGTGTACTTTTTTTTTTTTAGAAAATCTGCTGTGAAGTAACATTTTTTATAATGTACATTTGCGTCACTATCAAAGCCAGTGCCCTGGCTTGGAAATGCACGGATGGCAAAGTCCAACATCTGGTGTGCAGCTGTTTTGTTGATTAAATGCCATCTTTAGTATGGGAAACTAACGAAAACATATACTTTTCCTCTTCTAAACATAAGCCTGTGAAAGCTAGGAATACCCCCCCCCCCCACGACAAAGTTTCTTTTACTGAAACATTAAACTCAGTCACTGTAATGTACTGCCATTTATTAACTCCGTAGATGGCATCCTGATTTAATGTTTAGCAACTGACTTGAACATAAAGTACTACCAGGTACGCCAAAACAAAATGTTCATGAAGTCGAAATACAATGAGTGCAGTGTTTCAAATGCTGAAATAATGTAAGATTTTCAAATATATACTAACGTGAACATACAACTAAAAATACAAGATGGCTGTAGTCAACACTTGTTGCATTTTCTTTACCACTAAGCTGGAATGCTTTTATATACCCATTGCAGACTAAGGTTACATGCAGAAAGGGGTAATTCAGCCCTGGTAATCAGCATCATCCAGGATCATGTTTTTATTAAGTATCATTCATTCCATCTTTGCCTTCTGCAGGGGCTAGGACCCCAGACATTGAGATAAAGTCCCCAGAGTACGCTATATCAATAACACAGGAATGCTGCAAACACTGCCTGACATATGTGTAAGCAGCCACTCTGAAAGTATTAACTAGTATAATGAGCAAAAAAATCCAGTAAAATCTGAATTTCAAGTAAGGTCACTTACTCTTATCAAAGAGGAAGGCATTGTATTAACAGGAAACATCTCAGTGGAAGTGCCTAAAAATATTCTTTGATGGGGAAGGTAATTTCTACGTTCATCTCATTCTCAAGAGGGGTTGAGAGTGTAAGTATAACTGGACTTTTATTGACTTTGTACACAGTAACTGCATAGGGTGTCAGAAGTCAAAACTGCAACTACATAGCCAAGGATAATAACATTGTCTGCATAAGGATAAAAAAGAAAAATAGACGTAAAGAAAGCAGATCTACAACACCCCGCCCTCCAAGTAATGAGTGGTATTTGACAACAACAAGATGCTGACATTGGCAAAACTATTAAACATTAAAAATATATATATATATGACTTTGTTACATACAGAATATGTGGAGTATATGGGGAAAATTAAATGAAATAAGAAAAAAAAACAGATTTCTATCCACATGAGTGACAATACACATGTACAAGCTGAGTCAAAGAAGGAACTTGTAGCAGCAAGGAAAAGCTGGAGTTATCCCCCTGGGTGTAGGATTACAGAAAGCTGATGCAAAGCATGCTATAAATTTGTTAATTTTATATAGTAAAACAGGATGGGATTCAAAGGGTGGTACATACGCGTTTATGTCACGTTATCGAAAGATGAAAATAGTGCATGCTATTTTATCAGCCCCAAAACATCTAAACATGAAAATATCAAACATTCAGAACAGCAAATTTTTTCACATGGAAAAAAATTCACTGCTCTGAAACACATACACACAACACAAGCACATCTAACAAACAGCAACCACACACATACACTTAAATTCCTACATCTAATGCTAAACTAAACTAAACATACACTACTATCTACCCACGTACCTTAACCCAAACCCTAACCCTAAGGTCCATCACTATCGCACACTCACCTAACCCGTGCCCTAACCCTAACTCACTTAAACTGCCCCTAACCCTAAAGTCTGTCACTATTGCACACATGCCTACCCCGCACCCTAATCCTAACTCACTTAACCCAACCCTAACGTACAAACCATCGCACACTTACCTGAACCCAACCCGTAACTTTCCACCACAGCACTAAGAATAGCAAAGCCAGAGAAACAGCCAACCGAATACTTTCCCGAGGAAATAATTCGCTGTTCTGCAGTTTCGCTATTCTTAGCATTCGCAGAACAGTGTTCGATATCAGAACATTCAAAGTTTTAATACTTCAATATTCTGATATAGACAACTAACAGATTTCATCTGCAAATATTATGCAGCTATGCCCACCGCTGTTGCTTAGTATGACTTACAGCCACTTGCTTAGATTCCTAAATATGAGTAACACTTGCTCAAGCATATTGGTATCTGCCTGCATTTGCAAATCTTTTACTTGCTTGCATGTTTGTAGTGCAGTACAAGATAAACTCACAACTTAGCAGGTTTTGTGAGGCCTAAGATAGTTCACCTCAGAAAAATAATGTGTGAGGTGTATTACATTCCCTAACAATGATCACCCTTTGTCCAAGGTGTAGGGACCTCAGAGTGATAATAATAAAGTAGGGGGTTATTGGACACAAAGCTACCAAAATTGTGGCTGCGTTGGCTTGAATACATGCATTATAAGAATTTGTGCACTTGAGCTACTGTTTATGAGCTCTAGTGATCAAGGAAGAGTAATGCAAACTCATTTGTGTCAAGCACAACCAGTGGATCTGGGTCTATATTAAAATCTCAAAGTCTGACAATATCGAATACGATATTGACACGAGAATACCGGAAGCGCACTACATCGAATGTTTAAACGAAAAATTTCTGTAGGGGGATATTTCCATTTTCTTCACTGTAGTACGTTCTCGGAGTTGGTATATTTAAGTAGGGGGGTTATGGGAGGTGCAGAGGGGCTTGCCTACACACTATTTAGTTTTTTTTTTTAATTTAGTATATATATATTTTTTTTGTTTCGATGGTTTAAGACTTCAATCACTAAAGTTCAATCTTTAGTGATTCAAAGTTTTAAACCTTCGAGATTATAATATAGACCCAGTGGATCTTGCTCACTATAGCTGATGGATATAATGAGTGGTATCTTTGTAACCAGCTGTAATTAGTATCTTTGTAACCTACTGAGAATACATCAAGCCTGAAATACCTTTAGAACTACAACAGTTTTACAGTTGAATTTATTTGGAATGAACTTCTTTTGTTGATGATCCATCAGGACATTACTTGATTTGTTGTTGTCTGCTAAAAGTACTAGTCCAAAAAAGGCAGCAATAGAAGTAACATTGCATTTAATCAAATTGTTGAGGACTATGAGTTAAACAACCAAAGAAGCAAAGCCACTCACTTTTTATAGAATTTTATAAAGAAAGGTATAATGGTTACTTGAACTATTATGCATATCAAAATTTAATAGCAGAAAGGAAAACCTGATCTGCTTCTTACCAATACATTTTTTTTCTAATTTTCTTGCCCCTAAAACTTGACCTTCTGCAGACCTATCCTCATTTACAATGTCTGCCCATCCCTCCTGGCTTCTCCAAAATTTATACTGATCTAGTCAGGGTCAGAGAGAAGATACAGACATCTCAAGACCATATCACAGTGATGAGGGGGTTATTTTTCCTGCTTTTCTCCCACCCTCACATATCCATGACAACATCCTAAGGGTGTTGCATGCACTTGGTGGACCACAAAGATCTGCTCTTCACTTCAACAAAGAGCAACAGATGTTGGCAACCCCCACCCCACCCCACCCAAGGAACCACTTGCAGTTGTTTCTCCAGCCTCTGCCAAGCAGTCTAACCACAAGGTATGCCTTGTGTATATGCCCCTCTCTCCTCCCCTCCCCTTCCCTCCTAGGATGGGAACAACCATCCCTCCCACCTGGTCCTCAGATGCTTGAGCCTCTAATCAAATTCAGGTCACTTCTGTCACAGGGTTTTATCCCTATAGCATTGGCTAACACAGTAAACATTAACAGATTTAGATACACACAATGTCCAGTAACAACGTGGTACCGCATTTATTTATTTATTATTTTATTTTATCTTTAAATACACCTTAAAAGTAAAACCACTTTCATTAAAATGTTTTTATTTATATCTGATTATTTTGGAAATGTGCCCTTTAACCTGTTACAAGTCAAATAAAAGCTGTGGTATGTTCCAATCTCCTTTATTACAAGACTGCCAGAATATATTCAGCTATCAAAACCCTGCAGAGATCTAAATTATGATGTATTATTTAAATAGCAAAGAAGAGGGTACAAATCATGTTAGTTTTGTCCATGGGTAGAGCTGTGGTTTGCTCAGTGTCACAGAATAATTTGCTGGCCTCAGACATACATAAATTCAGTTCGGTTATACCACTTTTGGAGTTATAGAAGAATCATCCAAAGAAAGGAGGTTAACAATGGAATGGGTGGGAGTTGCAGTAGGATATATTCCTGGAGTTGACAGGTTTGATCAAATATTTATGAGAGAAACAAATACATCTCATCATAAGCTTCAGTGTCTAAGGCATGAGTCCTATAATGCAAATGGAAGAGTTTTAAAGTTCTGTTTTTTTAGCATGGTTTATGCGCAATGTGACAGGTTAAATTAATAGGATGCGAGAAAAAAATTAGGAAGAGCTTACTTGCATTTGAAAGAAAGAGAAAATGTATCTAATTATACACTGAATACAACCACAGACTGCCAAATGAGCTGCAGTTTGCAGTAAAACTGACAAAAATGTGTTTTTTGTTTGTTTTTTGAGTAGCTGAAAGTAATTTTAGTGTATTGATTTGTTTTCATTTTACTATTGCTTACTTCTTTCTAAAGTAAAAGAGACTTGCCATTTACGAGCTACAGTATAATCTTTTTAGGTGCAACTCCATGTTTATTTAATAAAACACCAATGAACTCTTCTGTGTAGCTCATGGTAAGTGTATTTCTGACTGTTTACAAATGCTTTCACAGGATAAGGTAAGATAAAAAGATTGTTGTTGTTTCTTGTTAGCCACATTTGAGTGTATGATAAGGTTTATAAGGTAAGGTTCAAGATGGAATCTGCTGTGATTTCTAAACAGATTTTTTTGTAGCTACTGATCTGGCTTTATGTAGAAAACAATGCAAATAAAGCTCTCCATGGTTTACCATTACTTAGGTTAACCAAAAAATCTATTTACTATGACTTTAGAAGCATAAGGATAGAGTATTACAATGTCAAAGTGACAGCCACACTCTCAGGCATATACTGTATAAATGCAAATTCAACAGGACTTGTGCCTATAACTTTTTAATAATGACATATTCTTGTGGTTTTTTTTATCAGTAAACTTGGCAAAACTCTAGCCAACCAAGTAAATGATGATGCTTAGTCTCAATAACCATATGGGCTGGGATTCAAACAGAAAACTTTAGATGCATGGCAATTTCCATAAGTTAAAAAACAGCAGTAGTAATTAGAGAATAAATCATTTTTACATTAACTCACAGTTACTGTTAGAGGCAAACTGTTTTCTCACATAAAAGAGTTATAATATTCAGGCCTTAACATAAACTCAGATGTGGCAAACAAGAAACAACAATAATCTTTTTGCACTTAGTGAAGATTGACATTGTACCCTGTTATTGAATACACAGAACACAAAAATGACAAAGAAGGTTTAACTCCTCCTTAACTGAAGTACGAATACATACAGTACATTGGTATCAGCTCTGAGGTGCAAAGAGGTAAAGAGCGGACTATAGATCAGTTAATCATTTGACAACTGCAGGTAAGGGTTAGAGAAGGCTGCCGGATTACCCATCTTCGGTGGGTGGGGATGGAAGGCAGACTGAGTTGCTGTTGTATCGACCTGTAGATGAGGCAGGGGGCCATGTCCTAAAACATGACAGATCAAGGAATGCACACAAGCACACAAAGCAGTTCACAAGCAGTACCGCCAGGGTTCAGTACACTGTGCATTCACTGTAGGCTGGTTTCATGCACTAGTGTGCATCCATTACAAACCGGTATTACGCATTAGTACGCATCCATCACAAGTTGGTATTACACATTAGTATGTATCCATTAGAAGCTAGTATTATGTACTAGTGTGCACCCATTACTAGCTGGTATTATGCACTAGTGTACATCCATTGCAAGCTTGTATTATTTATTTATTTATTTTACTTATTCTACATTTGTTAACTGGGTTAGTCTGACTGAGCTTTTGGCTCATTTTCAGCAGAGACCCAGGGAGAAAAGCTCCTCAGGACAAAAAAACTGTTTATTAAATTTTAGTAACATAGTAGTAACAATCAGCTATAGGATCTTTCAAGCAGAAACCTGGAGAGAAAAAAACTCCTCAGGCAATTTAATTATACACAGTATTAACAACTGGCAGACAAGTATGTGAGTTGTTACAAACAAGGTTTTAACAATTAGCAGAAGAATATGTGACTAGTTACAATATCATTTAAGTTGCTTAGAGCAAAATGAGTTAATAATTAGGCAAATGCTTATTTAAAGTGGGTAGGATCAAGTTGTATAGGAGTTCAGAAACAAGAAAGGAAAGTAAGAATGGCTAGTAGGAGATGTAGGGGAAGTAGAGTATAGGAGGCAGACTAGGCAAGTAGGTTGTTTTGATTTTTTATTTTGTATTATGTACTTAACAAGCCAGATGCACAAGCCCTCCCCCTATGACTGTTGTGGACATTGGTATCCAAGGAATTTCATGTAGTTTCCTAGCAGTGACACAAATGGGGTTCACATGCAAGCATACATGGCACAAGTCTAAGAAGGCTAAAGCCAGACTCTCAGGTCATTGGGATGAGAGCAGTTATCTGCAGTATGTGGTAAAAGACAGAAATGATGATGGTGCAACATCATAACTATGTTCCTGTCTGCCAGAATGATAGCCTTTCCAAATGGATAGTCAGTAGCCAATGAGGGAAGAAAGCATATTTGAGAAATAATACAGTTGTGCTGGAATGCTTACCATAGCCATGGACATTTGAGTAAGATCAGGGCTGCAATATGACTTACCACATACATAGCCATGAGCATTTGAATAAGATCAGTGCTGCAGTACAACTTACCACATACATAGCTATGGACTTCTGCATAAGGTATGTGCTGCAGTATGACTTACTATATACATACCCTTGGACGTTTGCATAAGATCAGTGCTGCTGTATGACATACCACATACATAGCCATAGACGTTTGCATAAGATCAGTGCTGCTGTATGACTTACCACATACATAGCCATGGACGTTTGAGTAAGATCAGTGCTGTAGTATGGCTTACCACATAGCCATGGATGTTTGCATAAGATCAGTGCTGCAGTATGACTTACCACATATGACATTATGTTACCCGGTGGATGCCTGATCATTTGGCCTGACTTCCAGAATTATCAGAAGTCATTGTACTGGTACTTCCAATACTATTGACATCAGTGGTGCACACAGTATAAAGATGAGAGGCACGCATGCAGCAGAGATGTGCTAGCAGAATCTGTCTTGCTTGATCCTGAAGTGCTTTTGGCAATAATTGAGGGATCAGGTATAGGGAGGGAAGTGATAAAGAATAAACTTGCTCCATGACATGGAGAATACATCTGCTGTTAAGGCATAGAAACTTCTAGAAGAATTAGGAGACCTGCTAGTTTAGTACATAGACAAACAGGTTTATTATTGCGCCACAGAGCTATTTCAGTTTGTGCAAGCCTTTTTGGTAAAGATTCCACTTGTGAGGTCTGTGTACTGACTTCTTTAACAGATCAGCTAATACATTTTGGACTAATGGGATTTAGTGAGCTCAAAGCAAGATCTTCAGTTTTGGATGCCATATCTTAGGCCATCATGTTTAGTCTGCCCTAACTTATTTATACACCCTGTGACCATGGGTTTGCCTATGATCACACAGAGGATGCCTAGACATAATAGGGATCTGAAGACCTGCAGCACCTCGGTAATATGCAATGACTCTTTTAAGGTGATATGTCTGTTCTGGTTCCTCTCTCTCTCTCTCTCTCTCTCTCTCTCTCTCTCTCTCTCCCTCTCTTTCTCTCTCTGTCTTTCATTCAAGTAGCCCTAGATCTTTATGGCCCCTGCATTCATTTGTCCAGTGTGGTTGATACCATCCATTATCAATGTCTATTTCCTCATCTCCCTGATCAATTTTCTTTACCTTTATACTTTGATGTCAGTTTCCAATGCATTCATCAGTAAAGTAAGGGCTGGAAATTTGATCTACAGTTAATGACAGAAAAGGTTCATAGGTTCACAGGTAGGTACTAGGCTATCTGCCCGAAGGCATTTATAAGTCTAGCCAGAATGTGATGGCTTTCGCCTCCCCCTTAGATTAGCTCTCTGTGTCTCTGTCAAGCAGAGCCACTGAAGAGATCCCTGGGATAAACTTTCTGTTTCCCATCCACTTGTCAAGTTTTTCTTGATGAGGGTTAATGAGGAGCTCTGCATAATGTAGATTGGAATCTTGTTCCAGAGAATGGGAAGTCTCTGGGACATGAATCTATCCCTCCAGCACATCCTATTTATTGTTGTGGTGAGGTTTAAATTCCTGGAGCGTGTGGCTCAAGGGGATATGGTTTTCTTTAGGTGGAGCATGTCCATATTTTCTGGGTTGGACATGGCCTTGTATGTCAGGCAGACATCATGCCTGAGTAGGCGGTATGCAACCGAATACATCTAGAGTTTCTTCATTCGAACTGCATAGAGCATCTATTTGAGGCCAGTGATCCTCTTGGTGAGGTACTTCTCTGGTCTTTCCAGTTGTTGCAGGTGTCTTGTAAGGTACATCCCAAATGGGGCATTGTACTCTATGATGGGTCTGATGAGTGATGTATAGAGTGGCCCAATGACCTCTTTCGATCTGGATGCAAACCCTTTTGTGATTAGGTGGGAGACATAGAAGAATTTCCTAACCACTTTGGCAATGTGATTATCGAAGGAGAGGTTACTATCTACTTGGGTCCCCAGATCCCTTATTACATCTTCCGTATTTAGGGGGCTACCACCTATGTGGTAGTTTGTGGGTACTTTGTTTTTTCCAAAGGGGATGACTATGCACTTTTTGGCATTTAGCTTGAGGCCATGGTTTTGACACCAGGTATCTGTCTCAGTGAGACCCTTTTGGAGGATGTCTGTGTCAGCCTGAGAGTCAATTATAGCCCCTAGTTTGCACTCGTCTGCGAACTTGGTCAGCCATAGTCCTCCTGTGCTTGCCTGTACCTCTGAGAAGTATATGCTGAAAAGGAGGGATCCTAGAACTGAGCCCTGGGGAACGCCACTTGTAACTGGTTTAGAGTCAGACCTAGCTCTTACAACTCTTACCATGTGGGTTCTGTCTGTGAGCCAGTTGGCAACCCATCTTGTGACGTAGGGGTTTATGTTCAGGCTGGTGAGCTTGTCTATAATACCTGAGTGGGGAATGGTGTCAAAGGCCTTTGCAAGGTCTAGGTAGGCTGTGTGGACCACCTTTCCCTCGTCTATAGCCTTGGTAACTGTCACAAAAAAGTCCACCAGGTTTAGGAGGCATGATCTGCCCTTAACAAAGCCGAACTGGGTAGGGTCCAGTGTTTGGAGGTTTCCAATGTCTCTGCTAATGAGATCCATGATGATGCACTCAATAGCTTTGCAGACCAAGCTAGTCAGGCTTATAGGGCAATAGTTCCCAGGGTTCATTGTGCCTCCACCTTTGTGGAGTGGAATAACCATTGTTGTGCACCACTCTGTGGGCATGTAGCCTGTGGAGAGGCTGAGTTTAAACAGTGTGTTTAGGTGAGGGGTTAGTTCATCTTTGAGCTTGTGTAGGACACAGCCTGGGACACCGTCTGGTCCCATTGATGCTGTGTTTTTGACTTTGGAGAGGGCTGTTTTAACCTGAGTGTCTGTGATTTCAGGGGCACTACATTCTTCTGGTATAGTTATGGGCCCTTTTGGGGGTGAGAGGGAGGTGAAGTTTGCACTGAATCTGTCTGCCAGGATGTTGACTATATCGGTTGGTTCAGTGTATTTTGTGCCATTCTGCACTAACTCTGAGCAGATCTGAGAATTGCCACTTAGATTCTTGACATAGCTAAAGAATGCCTTGTGGTTATCTTTGGAGTCCATGGCAATTTTTCTTTCGAAGCTAGCCTTGGATGATTTTATGACGGAATGTAGTTTCTTGCTGATACTGATCATAGATATCTTCCCTTCTTGGGATTTTACTCTTTTCTGTACGAGTTTCTTCCTTCTATTGCATAGCTTGTTTATGGCAGGGGTCCACCAGACTGGTTTCCTTTTCTTGGAGGAGTGAGTCTTGGTTTTGTTTGGGATAGCATGAGCCATGCATTCTTGTAGATGCCCATAGAGTGCATTAGTAAAGGATTTTGCAGCTTGGACAGCATTATCCTTTAGCACGGGGGCTTTGAAACTTCCCACCTCGGTCTTAAGGATGGTGAAGTTTGCTTTTGAAAAGTTTTTCACAGTGGTTTCTTTGACCGGGGGTGGTGGCGGAATGTGGATATCCAGAGTGATTAGTTTATGGTCAGACTTAACCAGCACGGGGTTGACCTCTGGTGTGGAACACCGGTCACTCATGTTGGTGATGACCAGGTCCAATATGTTGTCACCTCTGGTGGGGGTGTTGACCAGTTGATCCAGGGCATTTGAGTTTATAAATTCTAGGAAATGTTGGGCAAGGGAGTTTGTACTTGAGTAGTTCTCCCAGTTAATATTTGGGTAATTGAAATCACCCAATATCAGGGTGTTTGGTAGGACCTTTATGTTTCCCAGTGTTTCCAGGAATGCAGAGTGGGGGTTCTGGGATATGGTGGGTGATCTGTAGCAAGCTATAATTTGAATAGCAGTTTTGCCCATTGTTAGTTGCACGTGGATGATCTCTAAAGCATTGTGCTGTGCCACTAACCTGGATGTGTGGGTATCCTTGATGAATATGGATACTCCCCCACCTTTTGTATTTCAGTTCGGGTTTTGTGGTCGAAATGTATCATATGAGTTGTAGCCTGGCAGTGCTGGGGTGCTCTCTGGAGCCTTAAACCAGGTTTCTGTTACTGCACATATATCAATTTTCTCCATACTGAGGAGTGCCTCGAGTGCATGCATTTTGAGGTTTAGACTTCTGGCATTGAGTAGCATTACCCTCAGCTTTTTGTTAGTTGTGCTATTTACGGTGGTGGGTTTGTCTTTTGAGCCTTGCCTGAAAAAGGCACTATGGGGGTGGCAAGAGCCTTGGCCAGTATTTGAAAGCCTAAGGGTGACAGTTGCAAGCTGTCTCTAGCGAAGAAGCATGGCTTGTCAAGCATGTCATCCCAGGCTGACAGACACTGGATCCCCTTTGAATGACACCAGAAGCTTACCCAATTGTTGAAATTGATAATTTTTCTCTATACCGTGGTATAATTCTTAGTGAGGGCAGGATGCTACTCAGGATCAGGGTCATACTGGCCTGGGCTACATGATCAGAGAGCTCCTCCATGTCTCTTTTCATGTAGTCCAGGGAGGTACGGCTCAGGTCATTCACACCAACATGGACAATGACAGAGTCATATTTGTACTTGTTCTTGAGTGACCTAAGTGCTTGTGTTATGTGGCGGATCCTGGCACTCAACAGTCAGCTAACAGTAACCTTCTCCTTGTTCAGCCTAGTGAGTGGGACGTCAGTGTGCCTGACTATAGAGTCACCTATTACTAGTGTGTTAGGTATGTTATTTTGCCTTAAGGGCTGTGTTTGTGTGGCACACTGGTTTTGTGAAGTATGTGTTTCATGGTTTGTGTTGGGGGTGGAGGTTGCTTGGATGCCTGCTTTAGAGGTCTCTGTTGCTTCTGCAGATTTTTATTTAGAGCCTCCAAGTATGTTTTTGTGTATTTATGTGTGTTTTTTGCCAGTGCTGGTTTCATAGGTCTATGTGAGACTGGTGGTGTGATGCAAGTAATTCCCTTCTCCTCTTGACTGTCTGGTCCAGTCTTGGGTTGAGAGAGCTTAGCCTACAGTTTGGCTATATAATTGCATCTCTCACATGTATTACTGTTTGGTGGAAGGAGGAGAGGGTTGTCTGTGTACATGAGGCACTTGTAACATTGCCTCAAAATGCCCAGATTCACCAGTTGGACCAGAGAGTACACCTGAAACTGCCCTTTGGACATGCCTGGATAGGTACAGTGAACTGTTTTACTGATTGGCTGGTAAGGTTGAATAGTGAGCCTTGTCCTTCTCTACAGTATGGGAGTGGTCTAGTGCTAAGGTTTATAAGCACTTGCAATGGTTTTGTGTATGTGCTGGTATGAGAAGTGAATGGTTTGAGTGCTTAAGTTGAACGTTTGTCTAGTTCCAAGGAAATAATTCAAGAGTAGACTTTGTGGAGCCGGGAGTAGTTATACCCTAGCTAACCGGCGCTACCCGGTGTGCAAAACCGTGCAAATGCGGGTTTTATAGCAAGGGAAATGAAAGAGATAGAAATTATCCCAAAATGGCCAATAAACTACTAATTTCTGGGCTGAAACCACTTCTCCAGAGAGAGATAGGCTGCTCAAAGCTTCCTCTCTCACTGTAAAATAAGTACAATATGTAGCTGAAACAAGCTTTTTAAATCACAGAAACTCTAGAAAATCGGCGTTTTAGGCGGAATTAGCTAAAGGCAGCAAGAAAATGCAGAAAACTGATACTTAATCACTCCAAAGTCTCTCTTTTGTCTCTCTGCTGCTGTAGAACTCTGCAGGGCAGCAGGCAGGAGCTTGCTGAGCTGTATACTAGCACAAAAACCTTGTAAATGCGGGTTTTATAGGAGGGAAATGAAAGAGATAGAAATTAGCCCAAAATGACCAATAAACTACTAATTTCTGGGCTGAAACCACTCCTTCAGGGACAGATAGGCTGCTCAAAGCTCCCTCTCTCACAGTGAACAGAGAAACTTCCTTCTGTCCAAGTAATATATGGGCAAACACAGAAACTTGTAACATAGCCCTGAATTTAGCACTAACCTGAAAACTGGACTATACTAGCTTAGAAAGGCGGGAAAACAAGTATATATATATATATTTTTTTCAGAAAATAAAGCAGATACAATCAAAAAAGCACTTTAAATGCACAGAAATGGCTATCACATTTGAGTGTGTAGCCTACAACAGTTAAACAGGTACTTTAAACCCCCAAAAATGACTTTTTTAAAGTGCAGGCAGTAAAATAAGTAAAATATGTAGTTGTAACACGCTTTTTAAATCACAGAACCTCTAGAATGTTGTTGGGCTTGGAAAAATAATGGAGGAATGTAGTAGGTTGTTAATGAAATTGAGGTCTGAATTATATAATTCTTGACTGGAATTTAACTTGCTTCTTTTTAACTTCCTTTCCTGCTGTGCCTTCTTTAAAATGGAACTTAAAGGGCGTATCGCCAGTCTTATGAAATGCAAACTTGGATGAAGTATGCGCTCAAAAAGTGCTAATAATCACATGAAAGAACTGGTGCTAAGAAAAGAAGTAGGGGGCAGGATATGGAAATTTCAGTTGCTTAAAATGTTAACTAAATAAATAAATGAACATAACCTAGGAATATATTAGCATCTAGCCATAGAAGGAGCAAGGAAAAGCTAAATTGTATTTTTTGGGGTGTTGGGAGTTTCACCTCACAAAAATTCCTTGCTAAAAAATGAAATTACAGGAAGAGTAAAGTTGCTTTTTTACTCTCAAAACTCAGTGTGTCCAAGGAATACTAACAAGATTAATTAGTTGTTTGCTACCTTGTACAAAAAGGCTACACTTAATCACGTTTCACCCACTACACCTACAAAAGTATTATTTCTTAGTCAATCTCAAATGAAATGTATTACCTCTCAGAATTATTCTCTTTTGGAAAACCTATATTATTCTGTCTGAGGTTATTATGACTACTGATGACCTTCATACAGGGAAGACGCTGGATATAGATGGGTTTACCTTGGACTTTTATAAACAATATAAACATAGGCTAGGCCCTAGTACTTCCTCCATTATTTTTCCAAGCCCTTCTCAAAGGCTCCTTCTTGTAAAAGAACAACATTGTGAAACTTATAATAGTCCCCAAACAGCTTAAGGATAAGCTTTCACTCTCCAATTACAGGCTGATCTTGCTGATTGAACTTAAAGATCCATGCCAAGAGTCGTACCAATAGACAAGACAATCACTTACCACAGTTTGCATTCTTACAATATCAAGGTTTTGTTAGGGGCAGGGGGAGCCCTGATCTCATTCTTAGTTGGCTCAACATGAGTGGAATTGCAGATGCTCAATTCATCCTCCGTGCTGCGATTTTCATAGACTTTAATAAAGTGTGGCTCAGTATACTGGTAGTTTATTTGACTGAACTATGAAATGTGTGATCTTCCCTTAATTTTATTGAAGGCACAAATCCTTATGAATGGGTCTTCATCTCAAATATTTGGCATACCCAGTGCCACTGGTCAGGGATGTATGTGATCCTGTCCCTCTTCATAGCGGTGGAAGAGACCTTGCTCTCCTTTCTGGACTCTCACTGCAGCCATCTTTCTATTCCTCTGCTAGGCACTATGCTTCTGTTTTCTTTTTGGTTTTGTAACAATTGTATTTTATTTAGCTAAAATGACATTATGATCATATTAATTTGCTACCACTCAATATTTATGGCTTTAAGTTATTTATTTTCTATCGGTAAACTTTATAAAATCAATTTTGCACCCTTAAACATGTTGTTTTTGGATTAAAACACACAGACAGATACACAAACACACACACACACACGCACACATGCACACACACACACACACACACACACACACACACACACACACACACACACACACACACACACAAACGCATACATGTACAGTGCCTCATGTGTTGGCCATGCTGAATCTAAAAATAAAGACCCTGCCAATTTCTTTGGTTCCATTACACTATGGTAATGCCAGGACCAGGCAGAAGTAAAATTACAGTTAGACATCTTTATCTCAAAACTAGCCCAGTGTTCTCCATTGTATGCATTAATACTGCCACTTCCACCATTGTCCTCAACAATTACTTACTTGTACAGTATGTGAAAGCTAATCACTGTTTTTACTCCTTTCTTCTCTGTGCTTATCAATGGCTCTGCTAATACATATATGAAATACTGGCACTTGAACTAAAACAAAGTTATTTTTGCTCAGTGTGACTTAAGCAAGAAGTAGATTGATTTGTGCACATCCACGTAAGTCAGAGGCATAAGTACTACATATCGCACAGGTAGACTTTTGGATCTATCTGTACACCAGCAGTACAAACCTTACAAAGTCTTAAAAAACAGCTGAAGTTAGGCATGTGATAAAATAATGAAAGTGATTATCTGTAACTTTAAGCCTTGATCAAAGAGTTCTAAAGTAAGTAATTCAAAAGTATCATGTTCTAGTATGGCAGTATATATAGACTTCTACAATATTATAGTATCAACCATATTTTATTTTATGTCATTATCAATCATCAGACGTGCTGTTGTGGTGTTTTACAAGCTGCTTCTGCACATACAGTGTAAAATAAATATAGATGTAATATAAAGATAATACTACGCAAGTCAATATCCAAAGTTTAAGAAACAATTTCAGTAAGCAAAAATACCCCTCATCTGAGCTACATAAACCTGAATTATGGTACATCAAAAGAAAACATATGAAAGGATTTGATAGTAAAATTCAGCATTTTCACTTTATGTTCTGTTTATGTTTCTTTAGGTCAGTGTCCGGTGAGAACAGTTACACCCGTTGCCTTTATTATATGCGGAGTATTCAACAACAGGAAGTGATGCTCTTAGCCACTGCCGGAAACTTCAGGAAACAGCCAGCATTAACAATTAGGAAAAGGAAACTGCTGACTACAAATCTTTTCTGCTGATGTGGGTAGCTATCCTGTTTGGAGCAATAAATATAAATGCTACAACCCCCGACCTCCCATCTCTACAGAAACCCACACACACATAGACACACACACACACACACACACACACACACACACACACACACACACACACACACACACACACACACACACACACTTACCTAGAAACAACTGTCAAAGTGTACTGGTTTATAAATCTTTGCTTACCTCATGGTGTACTCTATTGTACTTCTTTCTGTCAGGGTAATGTTATTACCATAAACTTCATTCTTCTGTCTAACTTAATACATTCCTTTGTAAAAGCCTCTTATTTGTTTACAGATGTATAAAATTATGTTTTTGTAGCCACTGTTACTTCTAATAGCCAGTTCTACATAGCAACTACTGCATTTAAAACATACATTTTCTTTAGTTCTTTGCAATTACGCTGTACATCATTTCCTATTTAAACCACTACACTTACATTCACCGCACATCCTGTTTCTATTTTTTAAGGTTTATGATGTCATCATCATATCTCTCATTTTTGTAACCCCGAATAATGACATTTAGTGCCAATCGCCAAATTAATATCCACTTCAAACACATTTTGATTTACTATCATTTTACATTAGAACTCAGAGTAGTACCAGGGAAATTTGTTGTTAGTTCTATGTAAAATATATGCTTAGAAATCCTATCTAGATGATATCAGTCAAGTAGGAAACAGACGGAGACTCATTAAGCAGATGTGCATGGAAAACTTCATGGAAGCTCTATCTGACAACTTTGTTTTCTACCAAAGTTAGGTACATTTAGGGCAGAATGCCACAGAAACAAAGCAGTGTTAAAAAAATGTTTATCAGATTTTGCAGGGTCTTGTTGTTTTCTAATGTTCTAATGTCACCAAAGGAGATTTTGGCAACAGAAAATTCTGTAAACAATTAAACGTGACTACTCTGATACCACATTCTACATTCTGGTAAACAGTAATCAAAAAGGGATGGCAGAACAATTTGCATGAGTTTTTGACTAATCAGAAGAAAGGAGCCTGTTGTTTTAACTCCCTCAGTGTTTTCCGTTGTATCAGTAATCATTGTGCACCTTCCTGAATGCACTGGACGAACAGAAAGTATTCAGAGATGTCAGACAATATGAATCAATTACTTATTGTCATCATCTAGGCCTGCAGTCTCTCCTTTAATAAAGCTATATCTTCTCCTTCCTTTATGACCATCAAAAATTCACGTTATTTTTCTTCCTTATCTCTAAATACTTCCTTCTTCCACTCTTTTTTTAACTCATCCTTTAACTAACCATCACCATTTCCATTAAAGTGTAAAAGCTTTTTATTTCAAATGAAATATGCCTAATAAGTGTGGAAAGGGAGGGCTAGCTACATAGGAACAGATGAAACACGTGGATGGGCCAGCATCAACACTGTTTGCACATAAAACCACAACGTTATGGCTATCACTATTTTCCAAGAAAACATATTCCTACCTCCAGCAGCGCTGCAGCGAGAGCTCAATTCCCACAGGACCAAAGCCATAGAGTATACATCTGTCTGTTTAAATGACTCTATATTTTCTAAATTAATTCTGGACTCGAGCACTTCTGGAGCCATGTATCGGGCTGTGCCCACCTAAGGAATAACATAAAAAAGTACAATACAGTTAGCAAACAGCTCTTGGACTCTTATTTGATCAAACAAAAAAACTTGCAACCTCAAACATCTAGGGGAAGAAATTATTCAGGTATCTGTGAGCTGCTATGTTTGTGTGTGGAAGAAAGTACACCTTGTAAAGCAACACTGCTATTAGACAGCTGCCAAACGAGCAAGCAAACTATGGCACTGACAGGGACTTTGATAAGGAGGTTAGTAAGAAGGTTCTCAGTGGTGTGATTCTAGTCTGTAAGGTGTCTGTATTGACCACTCTTGTTTACTAATGAACTTCATGCAGAATTAATGGCCTGTTACTTGTGAGGTTTGACAATCAGATTTCAGAATATGGAAGGTCATTTCCTATAAAACATATCTATGGGAAAAAGTAAAGGGCAAAATGATGGTGTGGTAATAGAGCTTCTTGGAGGCGAGAAGTCTGTAGACTTGACATATAATCCTATGGACATGAGACTTTATCAAAGTCATTCTACTGAAATACATTCATTTTGCTTTCCGTTTAAATGATACTGTCTCTTCAACTAACACTGATGAAATCTGAATGCTCATGTATAAAAGCTATAGGTTTGCACTCATATAGCCTGTAGAATTGTATCTCTGTATCTTATTATGTACAGTAAATCTCTTACCTACTGTTAAATTGTTGTAAAACTTGGAACACATCCCCATTTAGGAGAAACACTAGGCCTTGTGTTACTTTTTCCACAAAATTCCTTTCATTGTACAGCCAAAAGCATGCAGTCTTTTGTGAAGACATTCTGTATGCGTGACCCAAACATCTGGAGCTACATGCCATGCATAAAAATATTTTACTAGTGCTCTTTTATCATTCCTAAAGCAATACTTGGAATTCACTTTCTCCTTTGTATCACAACAGACATATGTGGGGGGCCTTCCAGATATAAGATCTCTTCTAGCAATCACTGGCTTCATCTGACTATCTCTATGGTATGCTCTGACATTATCTTTACCCTTTAATTTACTAAGGTGGTTAAGCCTAAGCACTGTACAAAATAATTATAACATATAAACAAATCACAATCAAACTAGACAGCTGGGTTAGTAAGACAAAATTAAGAGGCTAAAATGAAATAAGCAAAATAAGCAGTAACACAGACACACACACACACACACATATATATATATATATATATATATATATATATATATATAAATGTACATATATATATATATATATATATATATATATATATATATATATATGTACATGTACAGATATATATATAATATATATATTTTATATATATATATATATATATTATAACATAAAAATAATTAAAAATTGATGTTAATTAAAATGTATTTGCATTTACTTGCTAATATACTGGTTTGCTATATGGGTTTAAATGAATGAAATTTGAGGGATGGCAGAAAATAGAAGGGAGGTGCCAGAGAATTTTAAGCACACAGCCTTAAGTGTAAGCACAGAACCTTGAGTGTAAGCACACAACCTTAAGTGTAAACACACAGTCTTAAGTGTAAGCGTGCAACCTTAAGTGTGAGCACACAATCTTAAGTGTAAGCACACAGCCTTGAGTGTAAGCACACAACCTTAATTGTAAGTGCACAGCCTTAAGTATAAGCACACAGCTTTAAGTGTAAACACACAACCTTAAGTGTAAGCACACATCCTTAAGTGTAAGCACACAGCCTTAAGTGTAAGCACACAGCCTTAAGTGTAAACACACAACCTTAATTGTAAGCACACAGCCTTAAGTGTAAACACACAGCATTAAGTTTAAGCACATGACCTTAAGTGTAAGAACAGAACCTTATGTGTAAGTAAGCACACAGCCTTAAGTGTAAGGGCACAGCCTTAAGTGTAAGCACAGAACCTTGAGTGTAAGCACACAACCTTAAGTGTAAACACACAGTCTTAAGTGTAAGCATGCAACCTTAAGTGTGAGCACACAATCTTAAGTGTAAGCACACAGCCTTGAGTGTAAGCACAAAACCTTAATTGTAAGTGCACAGCCTTAAGTGTAAGCACACAGCTTTAAGTGTAAACACACAGCCTTAAGTGTAAGCACACAGCCTTAAGTGTAAGCACACATCCTTAAGTGTAAATGTACAGCCTTAAGTGTAAGCCCAGAACCTGGGGTGTAAGCACACTGCCTTGTTGAATCAGACTGCAGTTAAAGGGTTAAGGCACAGAAAACTACTGTGGAGTTGTGTTGGGGGGGCTAATATTAAAGGAAAAAAAATACTAATGCAAAAAAATAAAAAGGTACAATAACAATGCTTGACAGGGACCAAGTTATGGGAGAAATCCAAGTAACTAGTTATTGACACCACTATTGACGTATAGCAGTGAAGACCTGCACAGGATATATGATACATTGAGTTGTCTACTGTTTCCAAGGGTTTCTTCTCAGGAATGGTGACTATGGAGAAGTCTTGCCTTCAGTCAAAGATACTGAAACACAGAGACAGAGGATTACATCTCACACAAAATGAAACAACCAGTGAGGGGAAAAAGAACACCAAAGGCCAAACAAACCTCAAGGGGGATGCAGGTTTGAGACCAGAATGGTAGATTCTTATACTCTTATCTTCTGCCTTGTACTGGCTGTTCCTAGAAAGACTAATTACCTCCCAGCCTCAAATGCCCTGACAGTAAGCATTGAGGAAGGCAATGAATAGCATTGATTCTGTGTTTGCTGAAATGACATTTAATGACTTAATGGAAAGGGTCATGCAGGTCAGGTGACACCACACATTGTCTTATTAAAACAAGGTAAAAGGGGTACATGAGAGACTATGACTATGAATTGTTGAAGGGGATTCATGGTTCATTCTTTCAATGCTGAATGTGGGCACTTTACTGTGTTAACAAAGGAACAGAGTTCCAGGCACTGAAAGTGACAGAAAAGCACAGCAGGACAGCAATGGTGAGTGTGGTCCCTATTGCAGACAAAGGTCATACCTATATCTTCCATGGCAGGTTGCAGAGGCCCTCAAACATACTGAAAACTACAGTGATTTACACAGAAAAATAAGAAATGCATTATACAAACTCCTACTGCAAGAAAAATTGTCTGGTTCATCCTAACTGAAAAATTTGTATTGGTCATACTTTTAAAGTGTTTTTTTTTAAACGGGTAATGCCCCTTTTTTAATATATAACAGAGTAGTTTACACTCCCAAAGTGAAATGATGATCTGAATGACACTGTTTTATTTAGTAAACTTTGTATAATGTGCATTTTTAACAAACAAAGAACCTCATTTTCATAAAACATTGTAGTGTAACACAGGTTCCATTTACATTGTCAAAAGGGCTGTTCATCGAACGCCCTTTCATTGACAAATAAATTCAAAACTACCAAAACTTTGAATGGCCAAATAAGCACATTTTTTCGCAGGGAAAAAAAATCACTTGGCCGTTGTCATGAATTTGCCCTTTCCTCCACTGTAGTTTGATCTTGGAGTTGGTATATTTAGTAAGAGAGGATGTGGGGGGCACAGTCCCCCACATTGGGGGGATGGGGGGGTGAAGCCTTCCCACTTCATAGGGTCTGACCGTTTATTTGTTGCTGGCCAAGCGATTTTTTTCCCTGGGAAAAAAATTGCTTTTGTGGCTGTTCGAAGTTTTGATATTTCGGTGTTTACATGTCGAAGAAAGGGCATTCGATGAACAGCCCTTTCGACAATGTACTATAGACACGTGTAACACATCATTAGTTATAGGTATAATTTTCATGGGAAGAATCTAAGTGTATGTAAACAAACCAAGGTAAAATATTACACAGAGAACTTTAGGAACCTAGCTTTAAACTTACCTTTACCACTTTCATCTAACATGGTGGAATAAAACATGTTTTATTATTACTGCTATAACAATAATGATACTAAATGAAGGTGTTTGTGTTAATCAAAATTATTCATGCTTTTCTGATTTCACAGTGTGCTTTATGACCACAGTAGCAAAACATTAAAGAACAAAACATAATGCCAATAATAAATACACTAGCAGAACCACATATTTTTGCATCATTTAAAGGGGCCACATGTTTAATGAAGTTTGATGAGGAATGATGCAGAATGGCATAGCTCACATGAATTCATAACTAAGAGCTCACCTGCCCACTGTTGGCTAATTCATCAACTGTAAGGGAGGGATCCAGTCTGAGAGATAATCCAAAGTCACATAAACAACAAGTTAAGTCATTCTTTACAAGGATATTTGAACTTTTTAGATCTCTGTGCACTATAGCGATTTTAGGTCGTCCACAGAGAGTACGGTCACTATGAAGATGGGCTAGTCCTCTAGCTAGAGAGCAACCCAGGGAGCAGAGATCCTCCCAACTAATTATGTGTCGTGTTAGGTATTCCTGTAAATTTCCTCTGGGATGGAAGGCCGTGATTAGCCAGTACTGCTTTCCAAGATCTGTCTTCCTCTCCTCTGCAGTAAGAAACTGAAGAATGTTTTCATGTTTAAGGTTTACATCTGAGAATGTCTCCTTTTCATTCTTCCAGGAGGCGTATTCTTCGTACGGGAAGATTTTGACAGCTACTGTTTCATACTGTTCAGATGTGCTTTGTTTCAGTTTTGCTTTGTAGACCTCAGCAAACCTGCCCTTGCCAACAAGGGTATCCAGTTCAATTGGCAGCAGTTCAGTGTTGTGATTGATGTTGTTAGCGAAGGTAGAACTGATATCAGAATGCTCATCATCAGTTATAATTGAACAGTGACTGCTACAGTCCACGTTATGTTTTTTGGGTTTCTCCTTATGCCACTCATTCATTTTCTTCCTCTGCTGGATACGGTAGTAATAGAACCCAATGATCACAGCAGTTGTGATGACCAGTGGTGGCAGCAAACTTAACATTATGACAAAGGACACCTCTTTTATTCCGAATGGCTGATATGCTGTGAGAAGAGAAAGAATATCATCAGTAGAGAAGAATAAACAAAAAAAGTGTACATCATTAAAGGCCTTTCCTTTCATCTGACAAACATGTTACAATAATGTAATAGCACATTAACTAAACGTACACTGATGATATCCCACTTATACCCCGTGCTCTCAGTCTTATGCACATGTACACAGGAAATCATCTTATAATGTACCAGTGAAGAAAAAACGTATGGCAATAAACGAACCAGATAGTTCACATAAAAGTCTCACCATATAACATAAAATACAATAAAACCTTTAATGAAGGAGGTAAGTGCTTTCACATAAGAGCTTCTTCAGACCAAAATAGCCTTCAACACATGATCCATTTAAATATTATTCATCAACCAATCAAATGCATACAGTTTAATTGCATTGATTTAAAGTAAAACCCACCATTTCCCTTACATAAAGAGCCATAGGGATCTACAAAAGTATATAAACGCAACAGGATCACAATATAAATATAAACTCAAATTTAGCAGCATCTTGTCATATAAAAAGTATAATAGACAAGCATAAAACTTTTATGTAAACTAGTAGTTTCCTTATTTGTGTATATTTGACAACATATTATCATGTATAAAATATAAAACACTTATTGCCTAACTGATAGTTTCTTTGATTTTAATGTGGGCTTAATGGATGCTCTCTCATTTAGGCCCTTCCCTCTGTCTGCCCTAAGTCTTATAATCCATTTTACCTTTTTACTTTCAGAGAAGGTTGGATGATGTGCGGATAGTGAATCATGAAGTGCAGTGGATTAGCAAGGAGGAAGTAAGGATAGCTATGAAGAGGATGAAGAATGGAAAGGCTGTTGGTCCAGATGACATACATGTGGAAGCAAGGAGGTGTTTAGGTGAAATGGCAGTGGAGTTTTTAACTAGATTGTTTAATGAAATCTTGGAAAGTGAGAGGATGCCTGAGGAATGGAGAAAAAGTGTTTTGGTACCAATTTTTAAGAATAAGGGTGATGTGCAGAGACTACAGAGGGATTAAATTGATCAGTCACAGCATGAAGTTATGGGAAAGAGTAATGGAAGCTAGGTTAAGAAGAGAGGTGATGATTAGTGATCAGCAGTATGGTTTCATGCCAGGAAAGAGCACTACAGATGCGATGTTCGCTCTGAGAGTGTTGATGGAGAAGTACAGAGAAGGTCAGAAGGAGTTGCATTGTGTCTTTGTGGACTTAGAAAAAGCATATGAAAGGGTGCCTAGAGAGGAGTTGTGGTATTGTATGAAGAAGTCAGGAGTGTCAGAGAAGTATGTAAGAGTGGTACAGGATATGTATAAGGGTAGTGAGACAGTGGTGAGGTCTGCGGTGGGAGTGACGGATTTGTTTAAGGTGGAGGTGGGATTACATCAAGGATCAGCACTGAGCCAGCCCTTTCTTATTTGCAATGGTGATGGACAGGTTGACAGAAGAGATCAGACAGGAGTCCCCGTGGACTATGATGTTTGCAGATGACATTGTGATCTGTAGTGAGAGTAGGAAACAGGTGGAGGAGACCCTGGAGAGGTGGAGATATGCTCTAGAGAAAAGAGGAATGAAGGTCAGCAGGACTAAGACAGAATATGTGTGTGTGAATGAGAGGGAGAAGAGAGGAATAGTGAGGATGCAGGGAGTAGAGGTGGCGAAGATGGAGGAGTTTAAATACTTGGGATCAACAGTTCGGAGTAATGGTGAGTGTGGAAGAGAGGTGAAGAAGAGAGTACAGCCAGGATGGAGTGGGTGGAGAAGAGTGTCAGGAGTGATTTGTGACAGACGTGTATCAGTAAGAGTGAAAGGGAAGGTCTACAAGAGGGTAGTGAGACCAGCTATGTTATATGGGTTGGAGACAGTAGCATGACAAAAAGGCAGGAGTCAGAGCTTGACGTGGCAGAGTTGAAGATGTTAAGATTTGCACTGGGGTGTGACGAGGAAGGACAGGATTAGGAATAAGTATATTAGAGGGTCAGCCCAGGTTGGAAGTTTTGGAGACAAAGCCATAGATGTGAGATTGCATTGGTTTGGACATGTGCTGAGGCGGGATGCAGAGTATATTGGGAAAAAGATGCTAAGGATGAAGCTGCCAGGGAACAGGAAAAGAGGAAGGCCTAAGATATGGTTTATGGATGTGGTGAAAGAGGACATGCAGGTGGTTGGTGTGACACAGCAAGATGCAGAGAACAGGAAGAAATGGAAACAGTTGATCCGCTGTGGTGACCCCTAATGGGAGCAGCTGAAAGAAGAAGAAGACTTTCAGTCATATTTCTAACATCACCTTCACGTATAGTAGGTATTACTTTGTCTATCACCATGAATGTAAACCTATGGTTATCCCCTGACATCATGACATGTTTGGATAAGGCATTTGTAGGTAGTTTAATCCTGATGTTATATATATGCTCCCTCACTCTGTCTCTAAAATCTCTATCTGTTTTCACAATGTAAAATGATCCACAAGCTGTGCAGTGAGCAAGATACACAACATGTGGTGTTTTACAGTTGGCACTAATTTCAAATTTATAATATTGGCCTGTATCTGTATGTATAAATGACCCAGAGGTGTCTATATAATGACAGAAATTACATCTGTCACTGGGGTGTGTACCAGGCGCTCCTACATCTCTGTTACTATCTTTAGAATGACACAGTAACCTTTTCAGGTTACATTTATTTTTAAAAAGGAAGATGGGGTGTTCACCAACCACTTCCCTAACATCGGCATCCGTGGTCAGTACCCGCCAATTCTTATTAATAATATCAATAAAGGATTTAGTATCTGTGGTAAAAACATTGGTACCCTAATACTAGTTGGCATAGCTGTACCCACCACATGATGCATATTATTAGTATTGAGTGAGTAGTAGGGTCTAGCTCTATCCTGCCTCAGGTTATCCAATTCTACAAGATTCCTCTCTATTTCAAATGGACTGTAACCCCTGTCAGTCAGTCTCCCTTTTAATTTGATCAACTCTTGATGGAACCCTTCATCTGTGGCATTTGATCTAGAGGCTCTCTGTCCCCTTATGATATTTCTGAAAATATACTGGGGATGCATGCCATTCCTATGCAATAGCATATTCTTATAACATTGTTTCCTATAGACCCCAGTATTTATGAGGCCATTCTCAAGTCTTTCCACATACACATCTCATCATCTTCTTTCATCTGTTCCCGTTAGGGGTCACCACAGCAGATCACCTGTTTCCATTTCTTCCTGTCCCCTGCATCTTGCTCTGTCAAACCAACCACCTGCATGTCCTCTCTCACCATACCATAAACCTTATCTTAGGCCTTCCTCTTTTCCTGTTACCTGGTAGTTTCATCCTTAGCATCTTTTTCCTAATATACTCAGCATCCCTCCTCAGCACATGTCCAAACCAACGTGATCGTGCCTCTCTGGCTTTGTCTCCAAACCTTCCAACTTGGGCTGACCCTCTAATATATTCCTAATCCTGTCCACCCTCATCACACCCAGTGCAAATCTTAACATCTTCAGCTCTGCCACATCAAGCTCTGACTCCTGCCTTTTTGTCGATGCCACTGTCTCCAACCCATATAACATAGCTGGTCTCACTACCGTCTTGTAGACCTTCCCTTTCACTCTTACAGGTACTCGTCTGTCACAAATCACTCCTGACACTCTTCTCCACCCACTCCATCCTGTCTGTACTCTCTTCTTCACCTCTCTTCCACACTCACCATTACTCTGAACTATTGACCCCAAGTATTTAAACTCATCCACCTTCGCCACCTCACATACACATCTAAATATTCTATTCTAATTCGAGAATAACTCATAGTAAATTTCAAATATTCATACATTCCATTTAATCCTCTAAGAATCTTTCCAGTTCTAAAACTGTCCCTGCCCAAACTAAAAACAGGTCATCGACAAAACGTTGATAAAATTTGACTCATCTGAGATATGAATCCATTTTAAACAGTGTATCTTCCTCCCATAGTGCCATGAACATGTTGGCGTAGCTATGGGCACAAGAAGTGCCCATAGCCATGGCATCACGCTGAATATAAATATGTCCATTGAATGTAAATCTTATAATGTGTCTTGTTTATTCTTATAGATAAATAAATGCCAGTGTCTTCAAAGGGCAACACCAAGAGTTTATCTCCAAATGGCGCTTCAGAAGTGTAATTTACATATTTATGTAGTAGAAGGTCACAGAGATGAGCTATCTCTGTAATGTGTATTGCGCAACATGTTAAGGTGACTGTCCTATAAATTTCTGTGTACCTTATCATTGACAGCTGCACAAAATGATTACTATCACACATTAAGGTCAATAAAGTCATCCTTTTTAAGCAATTATCTCTCAGTATAATGTTGGTAATACTCAATAGCCATAGATTCTGGAAATGTCAGTATCTGCCCTGACCAGTACAGGGTTTGCACAATGGCTACATTCCAGCTTGAAACTTATTTCATTGCTTTATTTATCCTTTTGTTAAAAATCGGTGCGTGAACAGTACCATCACAGACTCTCTACAGCCATGAATGAATGCTGACAGAACAAAATAATAAATGCATACATTTTACTGCACAAGTCTTTATACAGATTTAGAACACATAAAGCTTTGTACAACCTCTTAAAATATTTTGTGGTTTAAATAAATACTAAAAAACATGGACTCACTATAAATTAATGGTGTATAACCTTATGTTTGGCAACAAAGGGATACAAAATCTCAAATCTAGCTACAAAAGTTAAATTATGTACAGAGGCTTAACACTAGGAGCTGCAAATGAGCTTCACCTATAATTCCAGGTTATCCATTTGCCTACTGAATGACTGAATAAGTAACTTAATCAGACCATACACCCAAGCCCTCAAGAAAATAAGCCTCAACCTGAAATGTATAAATAAAATAAAATAAAATAAAAGCTCTTCATGCATGTCACTGCACTTATACATGCAAATACAAAAAAAATATAGAGACTTAGTCTAAAAGAAATAATTTATCTTGTGTAGTTACTTAGGGCTTTAAGTAACCTCCCAATATTTCACAAACAGTTTTACAAAATATAGAGAATTACGATGTGATGTGATATCAGACCGTAACCAAGATGTTATATGCTTGGGAAAAGGATGTAAAGACAAGAACTTTACCTCGTCTGTTGAATGAAGTAAAACTAGACAGATAAATTCTGACATACTTTCAGGGGAGACCTGATCTTAATTCTTTGCAATACATGCAGCTTTATTTTGAAAGGAAAATAGCGGAGTACCTTTTAAATGCCCAGATCTCTTAACTGCTTAGGTTTTTTGAATGAAAGTTATACTGTGGATAATTTAAGCAGTAACATCATTAATAGCACTTTACTCTAACCTCAAATTATATAATTTAAATTCAGACCAGTGTTTAAATTCAGGAAGAGTATTATATTCTTAGCTATTACCTTTTCTATTTATATAAACCAGTCTGAAGCAAGATAAATTTCACCAATTTAGTAATAATTTTTGACTAATGTTATCCCTGTTATAAGTCAGAATTCTGTGAGCGATGAGAGAGCATTTACTTACAGTTTTTAATTCTCTACAACATATCAGTATGACAGCATGTAAAAGCAAAAGAAACAGTGCCCTATGTGCTACAAATAGTCCACATTCCATACTGCAGAAAAGAAACATGCAATGAAAGCAAAACTCATAATTCTGATGCGGAAAACATACAACAGAAAAACACATTCATTTCCTTCAAATTTTAGTTTCTCAAATAAATCAAAACAATTGATATAAACAAAATATTAAACATAATGCAGGCATACCATGTGCACACAAACCTTTTTTAATGAAACCTCATTTCATTTGTTTAAAAATGTTGGTCAGTTAGGAAGAAAGTACAGTTTTGTACCTACCATAAATGTAGATGTCCGATAGACATGCAACTGCAGTCATAATATGTGGGTTGTCCTGCCTCAGACAGCCCTCGGTCGGCCGGATTCCAAAGTCTGGGTCCGACGTCGGCTGATGTCGCATTCCTCTCCGACGTCAGAGCGGCTGGAGTATATAAGCATCAGCCGACGCTATTTTCTTCAGTGTTTCTTGCCCCAGATGCCAGGTGCCCTCCAAGGAAGGCTGTAATCAAATTGGAAGACAAAAACAGGATTCCAAACAATTACATGAGCAATAAAACAAATACACCATAACAGATATCCCCAGCTAAGAGTGAGGGGGATAGGAGTGGACCCTAAGCATAGAGGGTATGGAGGGAGGAAAACCCGACTGCAGTTGCATGTCTATCGGACATCTACATTTATGGTAGGTACAAAACTGTACTATGTCCTTCAAGAATGCAACTGCAGTCATAACATGTGGGTAGAATACCATAGCTTAGCTGGGGAGGAGGTATGCTCTAGGAAAGAGATGGTGTGGCAATCAAACCCTGCAGGACTGCGAAGCAAAGCTTGCTCTGGATCTGGAATATGGGGGAGATTGTAGTGTTTTGAGAATGTATGCACGGAGCTCCATGTAGCAGCTTCTAGAATGTCCTTTGTAGGCACCCCTCTTAAAAATGCTGTAGAGGTGGCTGTAGCTCTGGTGGAATGTGGTCTGACATAGGCTGGAACAGTCTTTCCATGAAAGGAATAACAGAATCTGATGCAATGTCCAATCCATTTAGAAATAGTCTGTTTTGAAATTGCTTTTCCTTGGACTGCAGGGGCGTAAGCTACAAAAAGCTGTTCAGACTTCCTACTGGCCTTGGTTCTGTCCAGGTAGTATCGAAGTTGTCTATGAATGTCCAAGGTATGCAAAAGCCTTTCCCCTTATTCTCAGGATTGGGGAAGAAAGTAGGCAGATGAATGGCTTGATTTAGAGAAACCCTAGATACCACCTTTGGCATAAAGGTAGGGTTGGTCCTTAATGAAACCTTGTCTCTGTGGAAAATAATAAAGGGTGGTATTGCCATTAGGGCCTGTAGTTCCGAAACCCTTCTTGCTGAGGTAATTGCCAACAGGGAGGCTGTTTTCCATGAAAGAAATTGCAAGTCAACTGAAGCTGCTGGCTCAAAAGGAGGTAGAGTCAGTTTTTCTAAGACAAAATTGAGGTCCCAGGCTGGCACTGGGGCCTTTCTTGGTGGCTTAATGTTCTTGATTCCCCTGAGGAATTGTCTTAGTAAGGGGTGAGAAAAAACAGGAGGATCGGTGTTGTATCTAGCTGAAATAGCAGATGCATGTATCTTTATTGAAGAATATGAGAGGCCACTCTGTAACATATCTGCCAAATATTCCAAGATAAGTGGGATGTTCAGTAATGATGCATCATGTCCCTTGCTGGTATTACAATTGCTGAATCTTTTCCACTTTGCTAAGTAGACCTTTCTGGTGGACGGTCTTCGAGCCTCTGTTAGTATCCGCTGAACTTCCTTGGAGAGAGATAAGTTGAAGTTATTTATGGGATCTCCCAGGCTGTTAGCTGCAGAGTCTGAAGGTTTGGATGCAGTGTTTCGAAATTGTGTTGAGTCAAAAGTAGAGGCCACTGAGGAAGGGCCCACCTCCTGGTGTAGCATATGCTCCGTAGTAGTGGGTACCAGTGTTGTCTTGGCCAATCCGGAGCTATTATGATTCCCTTGGGCTTCTCTGCTTTGATCTTTAGTAATACTGAAGTCATCAGTGGCAGAGGTGGGAATGCATAGATTGCTAGGGAGTTCCAGTTGAGTGAAAGAGCATCTATTTTCCAAGCCTTTGGATGGTATGTCCTTGTGCAAAATTTTGGTAGGAGATGATTGAGGTAAGAGGCAAATAGGTCCACTTCTGGCTTGCCCCATGTCGAAGTGAGTTGTCTGAAAGCCTTCGGATGTAACCTCCACTCATGTGGATCTGTGAAATTCCTGCTTAGGCTGTCTGCCAACACATTGTCTTTTCCTGGAACAAACTGTGATTGTAACTGGATGTTTAGACTCAGTGATTTCTCCCAAAGCTGCATTGTCAGTCTGCAAAGGGGGTAAGAGTGGGTGCCCCCCTGCTTGTTTATGTACCACATCACAGTGGTGTTGTCTGTCCGTATCATTAAGTGACCTTGCTGGAGTTGGTTTTGAAAAGCCTTGATAGCATGCATTACTGCCAGCATTTCCTTTTGGTTTATATGCAGATGTGTTTCCTTTGGAGACCATTGTCCTTGTATACACCTGCCTTCCATGTGCACCCCCCATCCGAGGTCTGAGGCGTCTGTAGTCATGGTCTGTGTTATCTGTGGTTTTTTGAATGACATACCTGTGTTTTCCAGGCCCACCATAGGAATTCCTTTTGTAAGCATGGAATGAGTGGTATGATTGTCTCCAAGTTGTTGCTGTGCTGAGACCAAATGCTTTTTAGGTACCATTGAAGCTTTCTCATGTGTAGTTTTGCTAATGGAACCAGTAGAATGCAGGATGCCATGTAACCCAGGGCCAGTAGGAATCTCCTTGCAGTCATCTGGGTGAGTTTTGCTAAACCTTTGAAGTATTGAGTTAACTTCTCTTGCTTGTCTTCTGTCAGGTAAGCCATCTGAGAGGCTGTGTCTACTTTGGCTCCTAAGAAGATTATTTGCTGGGATGGCTGCAGTCTTGACTTTTGGAAGTTGACTGTGTATCCCAGAGGTTGAAGTAATTGTATGACATATTCCAGATTTTTTGTCAACATCAATTTGTCGTCCGCTTGTATGAGGCAGTCGTCCAGGTACGGGTAAATTTGTATACCCTGGAGCCTGCAATGAGCAATTACTGAAGCCAGGCATTTTGTAAACACTCTGGGTGCAGTAGATAAGCCAAATGGCAATGCTGAGAATTGATAATGCTCTGGTCCTGCAAGAAATCTGAGGTATCTTCTGCAGCTGTGTCTGACAGGGACATGCAGGTATGCCTCCTTGAGGTCCAGAGTAATCAGCCACGACTCCTTGCCCAGCATGGGAAGGAGTTGCTGTAGAGTCAGCATTTTGAACTTTGGTACTATGAGAAAGGTGTTTAATGCGGACAAGTCCAGTATTGGTCTCCATTGAGTTTCTTTTCTTGGAACAAGGAACAGTCTTGAGTAAAACCCCTGTTCTTGTTCTTGTTGTGGAACTCTTTCTATTGCTTTCATTCGAGTTAGCAGAGTGATTTGCTTGATAGCCTCTGCCCTTTGATGTTGTGGTAGATTTGGCATGCCTTGTTTTCTTGGTAAGGTATGAAAATGAAACCTGTACCCTCGGTCTATAATGTCCAAAATCCATTTGTCCTTTGTCAGTCTGTGCCAGTTTTCTGCAAACAGAGATAATTTCCCACCCAAGGAAGCTTCTAGTTGTTCCCTGGTAGGCGGTAGTAGAGGAAAGTAATTGAGATTGTGGTTGTTGGGCAGGAGAAACCCCTGCGTCACCTCTTTGGTTTCCTGGCTGCCATTGACGTCCCCTGTAAGGGCCTCTGTATTGGCATCTTCCTCGGCCACGTCTGTTCTTACCCCTTTGAAACTTTTCTGGGTTAGGAAAGGACCAGTTTTTTGAAGGCCAATTCCTACTGAATCTGGGGGGTTGAACCTGGAGGAAATCCTTTACAGTTTGAACTGATTTTGCTTTTTCTTCGATGGTATTTAACACATCCTTAGCATTTGCACCAAAAAGCTTGTTCTTTTCCAAAGGTGCATCCAGAAGTTTTGCTTTTACATGATCTGGTAGAGGTTGATCTTTTAACCAAGCATGTCTACGCATCACTGCCCCTGTCATAGCTGCCCTACATGAAGCTTCCAGTGCATCA
>NC_056732.1:131309830-131327330 GCF_019279795.1 Protopterus annectens | reverse complement strand
TCCTTCCTTTCTTTGACATTTGTTTACCAAGATAGTCTGCTGGGTCAGAAGAACCCATTTTCAGTGGATGTCCTAAGAGAAAAGCTCCAAAAGTTCAATCAATAATCGCAGGTAATATTTACAGTTTCATGAGAAGAGGCGCATACATCACCATTTAAGCATTATCAGATGAAATCAGAAATATGTCCAGATAATACCTGTTATACAGCCTGCCCTTTGGTAATTAATACAACCTGTTGGAGGACTGATTTCTATGTTGTAGTAAGTAAATGTAACTGTTGACGAGTATTTAAAACATTCACAGAGGAAAACAAACATTTATGCATGCAATACAATCTGGTCTATGGATATCAGAACAAAGTGTAGAGGGATCTTTGTGAGACAGTCAGTAGTTAAAATAGTTGTACCTTATTTAAATGCGGTGTTTAGGGTAGTCACATTGCAATGACATGATGAGGAGCATAGTTATAGGAAAGGGTGTTGGAACGTTAGATGTGAGGAATTTTAGGGGGCTGTTAGTTATTCTTAGGTAGTGTTAGTTTAGATGAGAGAAGAGTCTAAGAGAGATTCTGGAAGGTAGGTGCATATATAAAGAGGAAGGAAAAAGTGTATGAGAGATTAGTCAGAAGTATAGCATGAGGACAGGTCATGTTCCCAAATACTCTCAATGTCATTCATAGTTATGCTTATCACTGTGCCCAAACTGACCTCATCTCAGTGGTCTGAGGGTCTAGCTTCATCACCCTAAGAGCAGGGCCATAAGAATTAATGCTGGACCCTAAATTCCCAAGGCCGTGGAACTACACAGCAGTCCTTTATACATTTAATTATTTCCCTCAATCATGGACAGCCTGGGGGAACTTTTCTTATTAATGTAATCCCTCCCCCATTTGCTGCTTGGATGCTGGGAGACATCCAAAATGCCAGACCAAATGACATGCTCACTTCCACAAAAAAAACAGGGAAGGCACATAAAAGTTGAGATGCAACACTATTTCAGAGGATAGATCTAGGGAGAGAAACAAGTAAAACAGTAATAGATAGTTAAAAATTCAGATGCTTGGATGAGACCTGTGTCAAGATGACAATTTTCCTCAGTTTGATCAAAAAAGATCATCAAAGACATTTTTCCAAGCAGTGTATTTAAAATACTGACAAGCCTGGGGCAATCCTGATTACACTTTAATACCATAACATTATTGCCCACCGCATGTTTCTTACCGGGGTCAAAATATTTCTTTGATGATGATCTTAAACAGAGGTTAAAACCATATGGAGATTGAAAGATAGACTTGCCGAGCATGTGAGGGACATTAAAAATAAGAAGGCAAGTAGTGCCCTTTATAGACATTTTCTCATATGTCAGAATTTTAAGAGGTTTCTTTTTTTCATTATTGACATAGTGAAGAAATGGGGAAGAGGTGGCAATACTAAAGTGATTTTAGAACTAAGAGAAACAAAATGGCAATCAACACTAAATGTTAAGAATTCTCCAGGTATTAATGACAATATTTCTATTGTACCCCTTCTCAAATGGAAGTCTTTTAATATTTAATTCAGCCAGTGGGCGTTCTTTAATTATGTCAAAAGGGTGGTTTACAAATCATTTTAGTATTTTCAATATGTTTAATACAGGTTTTATATTTAATACAATTATACTGCACAAGATTTTAAACCAGAATTGCAATGATTGAGTTTTTATATGTTTGATGCCATGTGTATTTTAATGTAAATAAGAAGTGATGAATATGTTGAGTGACTTTGATGATGTCATGTGTATTTTACTATAAAAAGGAAGTGATGTGCATGTTTAGTGACTGATGATGCCTAGGATTTGAAGGTGAAAGCGTTTAGTCATAAATAAAGCTGGTTCTCTTTCCTGCCACTGTGCTGTTTTTTCCACCTTTTTTATTTTTGGTTTTATTACTGATTTTCGTGCCTGGTGAAGTGGAATTTGTGTGCTAAATCTAAATAATAAATCTGAGGTGAGGTGAAAGCAGCTCTGGGTAGCTTTAACTATGGCATTTCAAAATTCTGTTTTAATGTACCTTATCAAAAGACACTAAAAAATATTTAAAATTTTTAAGAAAACAAAACTAGAAGTGGTACAAATGGAATGAAACATCTAGTCCATATGCTTAGTTAGCTGTAGATTCTAATTAATATTAATAACTCCCAGTGGTATTCTACACTTCTTTAATGGCCTGAAAAACAAAAGAGCTATAAACTTTCAGTAAAATAATAAAAGTACCATTACAGACTTGGCACATCGTCTAGATCCCCCCCATCCAATGCGCTTCAAGAATTAGTGTCTACGCAACTTGACTGTTAATTTTGTACAACCACACATAATGGGTACTGCTTTAAGAAACTTCAGAGCACTAAAATTACCAGCACTGAATACAGACTCCAGATCAAACTGAGGAAAAGTGTCATCTTATGAAGCCACTGACAGGTCTCATCAAACATCTGAATTTTTAACTATCTATTACTGTTTTACTTGTTTCTTTCCCTAGATCTATTCTCTGAAATAGTGATGCATCTCAACATTTATGTGCCTTTCCTGTTTTCTACTTTGGTAGTACACACTTGGCACTCACACACCCCTCAGCAATTCTTTCTTACCTTTTTAAGGCTAGGTCTTCAAGCCTTTGAAGACTAATCCACCTGCACCTGTTACTTTAAGAAATCTTTATATAGAAGGACATCCTCATTTAACTCCAGTTTGCTGTCCTGATGGAGATTATAACAAGAGGTCAGTGCAACTTTCAAATGTTTAATTTTTAATTTTAATTTATTTAACATTTCTTTACCGGGAAAGTCCAACTTGGAACAAAGCCAATTCTCAGTGGAGGCCTGGAGACAAAAGCTCCAGATGCATGTTTTTGTAACATGGGAGGAAACTGGAGCACCTACAGGAAACACACAGAAACGCAGGGAGGACATGTAGACTCCACACAGAAGGCACCCCAGGCAAGAATCGAACTGGAGAAAGTACAGTTGCATACACTTACCATAAATGTAGATTTTCGAGTGTATTCACTGTTGCAGTCATCACTTGTGGGTTATCCATGATGGGTAGCCATCAGGTGCCCTGAATACCAGAATAAAAGATTTCCATCCTGCATCGGCTGTTCAGGGACAGTGGTTGATGTCAGGTCATCATGGCAATAAAGGGTGACAGCCAACACTATTATATCAGTTTTTCTTGCCCCCCCCCCATAGTCAGGAGCCCCTAAGAGGATATAGAAAAATGTGGGAAGGTGGGAGGGAAACAGGACTGCAACAGTGAACACACTCAAACATCTACATTTATGGTAAGTATACACAACTGTACTATGTTCTTCATGTTGCACTGTTGCAGTCATCACTTGTGGGAAGATTCCCAAAACTGAGGAAGAGGGTGGAGGCATGTTATGTAGGTTATGGGGATGCTAGCATGCCTTGCAGGATTGCAGATGCAAATCCTGCTCTGGTTTTGAAGAATGTAGGCAGCTGGTAGTGCTTAGTGAAAGTGTGGATACATGTCCAAATAGCAGCTTCCAGGATATCCTTGGTAGGAACCCCTCTCAGGACAGCCATGGAAGTAGAAGCTGCTCTAGTGGAGTGAAACCTGATGGATTTGGGAGGACCCTTTCCATGGAAGGCATAGCAGAAATGTATGCAATGAGAGATCCATTTGGAAATGGTCTGCTTGGTAATGGGTTTCCCCTCTGTCCTAGGGGTGAATGAAACCAGGATCTTGTCAGTTTTTCTGACTGATTTGGTCCTGTCAAGGTAAAATCTCAGTTGTCTGTGTACATCCAGGGTATGCAGAATTCTTTCTTCTTTATTGGTAGGTTTTGGGAAGAAAGTAGCTAGGTGAATGGTCTGGTTGAGGGTTACCTCAAACACCACCTTAGGCATAAAGTTGGGGGTTGGTTCTCAGAGAGATCCTGTCTGCATGGAAGATGATGAAGGGCTCAGTGGCCATTAGGGCCTGGAGCTCAGACACCCTCCTGGCAGAAGTGATGGCTAGCAACAGAGCAGTTTTCCAAGAGAGGTACTTGAGATCTGCTGAGGATGCTGGCTCAAAAGGGGGTAGTCAATTTTTCCAAAACAAAGTTAAGATCTCAAGCTGGTGCAGGTGGCCTTCTAGATGGCCTGATGAGAGCTACACCTCTGAGGAACTGTTTTAAGAGGCACTGAGAGAAAAAGGGCTGCTCCATCTGGACATAGGCTGAGATAGCTGAAGCATGAGTCTTGACAGAGGAGTAGGACAGCCCCTTTTCTAGAAGTTCTGCCACGTAGTCCAGAACCAGTAGTAAAGAGGCATTAGCACTGTCTGTGCCTCTGCTGCTACACCAGTAGGTGAACCTTTTCCATTTTGATGAATAAGATTTTCTGGTTCTTGGTCTATGGGCCTCCTTAACAATGTCTAACACTTGCTTGCTGAGGGCTGCAGTGTTATCTGCCTTTGAGGAATGAACCATCCAGTTAACTTGAGAGTGGACAGGCCTGGGTGCAGTAACTTCCCTCTGTGTGAGAAGGTCTGTGGAGGGGGGTAGGAGGTTGGGAGGGTACGTCCTCAGACTGAGCAGCATGGGGTACCAATGCTGCAATGGCCAGTCAGGGCAATTAGGATGGCCCTTGGCCCTTCCTCTCTGATCTTGATCACCACCCTGGGAAGCAGAGACAGTGGTGGAAAAGCATATACAAACAGGCTGCCCCAATGAAAGGAGAGGGCGTCCACCCATCAAGCTTCTGGGTGAAACTCTCTTGAGCAAAATTATGTTAGCTGACAGTTCTGGTAGCTTGCAAAAAAGGTCTATGTCTGGTTTCCTCCAGATTTGATTGATCTGAAGGAAGGTCTTCCTGTGCACCTGCCACTCATGCGGATTCAGGAGTAGTCTGCTTAATTGGTCTGCCAGGGTGTTTTGTTTCCCTAGAAGGTATTGTGCTATCAGATGCTGTCCCAGGTTTGAGACTGACTGCCTGATTTTCACAGCTAAGCAACAGAGGGGGTAAGAATGGGTGCCCCCTCACTTGCTGATGTACCACATGACAGTTGTGTTGTCTGTCTTAATTAAAAGGACTCCTGGTGACAGATGTTCTTGGAAGGTTAGAATTGCTCTGTACACTGCTAGCATTTCTTTCAGGTTGAAATGGAGATCCTGAACCTCCTGTTCCCAAAAGGCCTGAGTTCAGAGTCTTCCTTTGTGAGCTCCCCAGGCAATGTCTGAGGCATCTCTGGTTATGGTTTGGCCATGTGACTGAAGGACAAAGAGGAGACCCTTGTTTAGGTTGCAAGCCCACCATAAGAACTCCTTTCCAAGACAAGGAATGATGGGGAGTTGGTGTTCCAGTCAAAAAATGCACTACTCCACCATCCATTAATTCACCTAGGTTCTGATCAGTGAGGAAAACATGGTGGTCTTTAGTAAAATGGGAGCACATTCAACAATGCAACATCAATAAGTTTTCACCCTGCATTTTTAGTCATGTCTGCTACTGGCATGACATTTTGCATGCATGCTACCAATCTGTGCCTTAGATTGGAGTTTAAGGATACAATACAGGTGTTAGATGGGCAATTGTTTAAGAAGCCTAGTGTGTACATGCCAGTGGTACCACTGCTAGTAGCTGCCTTCAGTAAACTAGTTGAGAATGATCTGTATGACATGGAAAAGAGTGTGGGTAAGTCCAGTAAACGAAAGGGCAATTTAACTTATGCACAAAGGAGAGCCCTACAACAACTGAGGAGTGATCCCTCCCTTGTCATTAGACCTGTTGACAAGGGGGGTGCCCTGGTAGTTATGGACTCTGAGTTCTATGATGAGGCAATGAGGTCTATGTTATCAGACCAAAGGATTTACAGTTTGGTGGAACGTAAGATGGTGGACATACATGTCCATAGAATACAGATGATTTTGGATGATTTGATTAAGACCAATGTTATTACGAATGAGTTGTATGAATATCTGTTTGTTAGTGATCCCCTCCTGCCAGTGATACAGGGTCTTCCTAAGATCCATAAGGACAGTGTGTGTCCACCCATGAGGCCCATTGCTGCGGGCAGGGGGTGTATCACGGAGCCATTTTCAATGTATGTGGAGAGGTTCCTGTGCCCAGTGGTTGACACAAATTTTTATATTTTAAGGGATATGAAACAGTTCCTGTTGCATTTGTATGAGTCTGTGAGATCTGTCCCTGTTGATCTCCCATATTACTTAGTCACGATGGATGTTCAGTCCCTATTCACTGTGATACCAAACAGAGATGGGGTGCAACTGGTGTCTGATTACTTGAAGGACAAATCTGGATTAGGTAGTGATGCAGTGGATCTGTTAGCTTTGTTTTTGGAAGTTGTGTTAGAGAACAACATTTTTTGTTTTGGCTCTCAGTGCTATTTACAGATGGATGGCGTGGCTATGGGCACTTCTTGTGCCAATAGCTACACCAACCTCTTTATGGCTGCATGGGAGACCACGTTCTTGTTTGGTATAGGTGATTTTCTGAGGAATGTGATGTTTTATAAGTGTTTTGTAAATTATGTGTTTTTCATTTGGAAGGGCACGAAAGATGAGTTATTTATCTTCTTGGAGAGAGTTAATGGTCTAACGCAATATCTGAAATTTACCCATGAGAATTCTCAGAATTGGATTTCCTTTTTGGATGTCTACGTTCAGAGATTGGAAAGTGGCCTACTGAACACAGGAGTGTATAGAAAGGAGTGTCAATGCAATTCCTATCTCTATAGATGCAGTATGCATCCAGATTACATCTTTGGTAATATTGTGAGAGGTCAGGTATATAGGACGTCACGGTATAATCCCAGTTGTGATGGTTTTGAGGCAGATGTTAGGGATTTATGTGAAAGGTTTAAGGGCAGGGAATATCAGACATCTGATATAGAGAGAGGATTGGCAAACCTCATTAATTTGAGGGAACAAGCTGCTGCACCCTTTTTCTATGAGACTGTAGTGGACCATGATGGTCCCTCACAGGGTGTTTTGGCAGGGAGTAGAAACCAAGGTTTCAGAGTGCCACTATATGATACTAACGATGTAGGTATGGTGAAGGATATGATTAGATCACATTGGGGTGTGTTAACACTGGACCCGAATGTGAGGGAAATTGTGGGTGCTGCCCCAGGTTTTGTCTATAAGAATAGATCGAATCTAAAGAAATTGCTGTGTTATCCTGTTATGGATGGTGGAGGTGATAGGGTTGCTGGTACTGTACCCTGTGGTAGTTGCAACTATTGGTGTTCCATACAGACTGATGTCCATTTCTATCACCCTGTCTATTGCACTAACCGTGAAGTTAGAGTTCCTGCAAACTGTGAATCTACACATGTTGTTTATTTGGCTTCCTGTGGAGCCTGTGCTGCGTTTTATGTAGGCAAGACGGACAGAAGGCTGACGGACAGAATAAAGGAACATCTCTACCAGATCAGGATTCATTCCACTGTCAATGCTTTGTCCAAACATGTCTTGTCTAATGATTCCACACACTTTTGACGTTTTAAAGTACTAGATCTTACACACACTAGTTTTAGGGGGGGGGGGGTGAGGGGTAGAACTGACAGTATTGAATCTAAATGGATTTTTAGACTTAGAGCAGATGTTTTTCCTGGACTGAATGAGAAAGTTCCATTGAGACCTTTCCTGAAGTCCAGGAGAATGAAGTGATATGTATGACTGCGCTTTTTACATATATTATGAGAGCATTTTTATGAGAGCATTTATTGTTAGTGTTGTGCAATTAGTATAATTTATGCAGTTTTTTTGTTTTTATACATATCTATTCATGTTTTATGAGTGATATACGTGTTTTTATTTTTTTATTTTACTATGGTTAATGTATTTTAGAGTAAACACTTCATTTATGTTGTATACCATGATAGTTGTAATGTGCCTTTAATGGTTTATCTGTTTTTGGCGCCTTTTTTGCCATATAAGGGTGTACAAGAGGGGGGTTCTTTTGGTCTGAAGAAGCCTATCCAGGCGAAAGTGCTTACCATGTCTTCTGTTTGCATCACAATAAATCCGAATTTTAAAGTTCATGAAGCAGCGTTTTTTTCAGCTTTGTTTCCTGCATTTTGGTTAGTGCTGTGTTTACTGCCTGCATCGCTACTGTGCGTTTTATGTTAGTTTATGCTTGCTACCATGTTTGCAGCCTAATACGTCTACACATGCATTATGAAAGGTAGGCATGTGGCAGCTTCAAGTGGGAAGTTCCAACACAACTTTTACAATTATCATCCAGGAGAGAAGAAGAAAAAAAACAACTGGCTGCTGTCAGCTCAGAACAAACCAACCAAATCCCATGCAAGGGGGAAATGCAAGGTCCAAACCAAATTCGCAGAACCACCAAGTAGACCAGCATGAGCAGTATGAAGTCAATATATTTCTTTATTGAGCGTAAAAAAACAGACCGGTTTCGGCAAATGTTGCCTTCTTCAGTGTGGAACAAAACAACCAGGTCCCATCCATCAGTCATTTTATATAAGCCTTCAGCCAATAAGGCAACCAACTTCATAAATATTAATGATGTAAAGAGAAAACAGTTTTATAATCATGACAAAATAATCCTTGTAGAGGTCAAAAATTGACCACAAATACTAAATGACCATAAAATAGATCATCAGAAAAACACAGGCTGGCAAATATGAAAATAAAAACATATAACAAAAAATAAATGAAAAATAAAAAAATAAAAAATACATGTGGAACATAGAAAATGTGGAAAATGCATGAAGATATATGCATTGAAAATAGAATATACAGAAAATAACCATATGATAAATAGTATGACACAATTCCCATACAGAAAAAACATTGAAAAAAATCTATTATGTTGTATATTGTGAAACAATCATCATGAGATGGAAATACAACAAAATATAGCAACACAATGACCGCAGCATTGGAATATCTTACTGGCGAATGATCGGTTATGATCACTTTTGGGCCCACAATGTCGATTTTCATACAAGCGGGGGAAAACCTTGGGCTCTTACTTGTCACACTATAAACACATGGCTAGTGGAGGTACTATTCATAAACAACTCACCTTAAAAGGTGATGAGCTTTTTGGCTCTTTTCCCTGCGGTCATTGTGGTTCTTGCTCATATATGCCCAAATCCAAAGAATTTTCTAGTCGTAACACCAGTAAGATATTTAACATCAAAACTTTTGGTAACTGTAGTAGTGATTGGGTAGTGTACCTAGCATCTTGTTATTGTGGTGCATTCTATGTGGGCCAAACTTCCAGGGCATTAAGATCTAGAATGAACGAACATCGTAGTGACATCAGAAATCATAAAGATACTAGTGCTTTGTACCAACACACACTTAAACATCCACAGGCCAGATTTGATTTCATGATTATTGATCGTATTTCTGGCGACAGAACCAATAAACAAGGTTGGCACGGCCTATTAGATCATAAAGAGAAATATTGGATAATTACATTGGGGGGTTTGTTTTACCCTGGTCTCAATGACCACCTTTAAGGTGTTCTAGATGTAATAGTTAGACTATCTTATCCAATATATGCATATATTTCATACACCTTTGACCTATGTCTGTGATAGACACTCCCATTTATGTGTTATATTAACTTGTCCCTAGGTATCTTATTTTGAGTGATTGATTAGTGCTATATAGTAATTGTTAATTATGTTCACTATTAGTACTATGGATACTCACTTTATGTAGGTTTGTGCTATATTTTGTTGTATTTCCATCTCATGATGATTGTTTCACAATATACAACATAATAGATTTTTTTTCAATGTTTTTTCTGTATGGGAATTGTGTCATACTATTTATCATATGGTTATTTTCTGTATATTCTATTTTCAATGCATATATCTTCATGCATTTTCCACATTTTCTATGTTCCACATGTATTTTGTATTTTTTATTTTTCATTTATTTTTTGTTATATGTTTTTATTTTCATATTTGCCAGCCTGTGTTTTTCTGATGATCTATTTTATGGTCATTTAGTATTTGTGGTCAATTTTTGACCTCTACAAGGATTATTTTGTCATGATTATAAAACTGTTTTCTCTTTACATCATTAATATTTATGAAGTTGGTTGCCTTATTGGCTGAAGGCTTATATAAAATGACTGATGGATGGGACCTGGTTGTTTTGTTCCACACTGAAGAAGGCAACATTTGCCGAAACCGGTCTGTTTTTTTACGTTCAATAAAGAAATATATTGACTTCATACTGCTCATGCTGGTCTACTTGGTGGTTCTGCTGTCAGCTCACCCATTCTCCTTAGCCAATTGCTTAAACACATCTTCAAACTCTGGTCACTTCAGTAATCTCTTTTTCCACAGGTGCAACTAGCTATTCTTGCACCTGCTGTCATTCCCCAAAATTGACACCCTCCTCTCAAATTTAAGTTGAGTAGAACAAAAGAAAAAAAAATCTTCTCTTATTTTAAACTGTAGCAGCTGCTACATACAGTTTCTACCACAGACTGAGCAATACAGTGCTGCAATTCTGACTGGAAATGCAATACTAGCATTCACTGAAGATTGACTGGGATCTGCTGATAGCACCTCCTACAATTTGTGCCTGGTGTGGCTCCCCCTTTTGCCCCACACTAGCAATGCTTCTCTCTGTCTACACTGGCAGATTCACAGAGCAAACAGCTGACTGTTATTGGCAAGAAAGAGCAGCATCTTGAGCTTCCCATAGCACAGAGATACATCTGTTACTGTACTCCAGGTGACCCATATTCAACCAGTGACATGGGTGCTGGATGGGCCACATAGCAGAAAATGGCAGTGAGGGGACAACACTGGCTCACCTGTCCTGGGGTAATACTGTCTCTCCCTCTCTCTCTCTGCAATAGCTATGCTATCAGTCCAGTGAGCTCCATGCTGTAAACAGTATACCCCTTGGTTGAGAGGTTGCATATGTGTAGTACTGTACATCCAACTACTAAAGGCAGCCATTATGAAGCTTGCAAAGCTGCTACAGGGTGGTGGGGGATGGGACACACTTCCTGGCAGCAGCATGATGTTGCACCACCCTTCTTAATCTCTACATCAATCCCACACATGGGTCTGGTTGAGCCTGGAGGAGGGTCAGGTGGGTCCGTTACACCTGATCAATGAGGAAAGGAGTACATGGCAACCAATGGTCAGCTGCATGGAGGGGGGAAAAGTAAGTGGCAGTTTTGGAGTGATCAAAAGTGAGATATTAGTTGGCCATCTTGTCTTCAGTATATCCTCAGCCACAGAATGATAAAGGTATCACTCTTGGTACTGTACAAGTTTGAACTTTGCCTGTGAAACCTAATCCAAGACAAAAAATAAATGTTATGGAAAAAGTACAGTTGATTTTTAAAGAAAAATGTGCTCATGTTGAGGGAATAATCTCAGCTGAGACTGCACATACAATATACTGCATCTGATTTATATAACTACAGAAAACTCTCAGTTAACTGGCATCCATAGGGATTGGTAGATGCTGGATAAATGAATTTTCTGGTTGTTTGAGAGTTAAAACAGGCCTAACTAATTCTGTACCCTATACTATACCATACCATACCATAAACATGTTGATTTGATTTTAAAACTGAAATACAGTAATTAAAAGCCTGGCTGGAATAATATTTTAAATTTATATTTCCTCTACAAAGCGTGGCATGTGGGATGGTTTTCAGTTGCATCCTGAGTGGAATGTTATAGAATGAATTGAACAGAGAGAGAGAGAGAGAGAATGCATGTATGAAAACAGAAGTGACTATGTGTGAGACATTGGAGATATGTACTAAAGCTGAAGACAGTGTGTGAGAGATCAGAGAGAGAAAGAGTGAGTGAATGCATGTATGAAAACTGAAGACACTGTGTGTGTGTGTGTGTGTGTGTGTGTGTGTGTGTGTGTGTGTGTGTGTGTGTGTGTGTGTGTGTGCGTGTCTGTGTGTGTGTGAGATCGGAGAGAGAATATGCAATCTGATGCAAATGGACTGAGTGATTATGCAGTGAGTGTTGACATTTTAGGAATTTGACTTGTTTGGTTTGACTTGTTCTCAGGTTGGGAGAGATGGACTTAATTTTGTATCTTCCTTTTTAAAACACTAAACCTCTAAAAACATAAGGTATGTTTTTGTGGGGGCGGGGGCAGAAAGTGCAACACATGAAAAACTGAACTGTTCATACTGTACTTTATTTCTTTGATTTTTTTTTTCTGGTTGCTTGTGAGTTCTGGTTGCTTGAGTTCCCGTTAAATGCATTTACTGTACTTCACTGCATGGCTAATGACCGAACTCAAGTGTATTTCTCGCATTTGATCTCCTGATGCATAGCATAACAAAGGCCAAGGCAACCTTCAAATGCTTAGTTTCTTAATTCATCCAGGTACTGATCAGTGACACAGTAATGGTGGTCACGTAATAAAGCTGATATGGTCTGTCTGTCCTTTAATACTGATATTTGTACCTAGAAAGTACAGTTCTGTACACTTAACATAAATGTAGATGTTCGAGTGTATTCACTACTGCAGTTATTACATTTGGGTTATCTGCTTGCAGTAGCCCTCAGTTGACCTGATTATCAAAGTCTTGGGTCCTGCATCAGTTGCTGTCTCATCTTCCATGACGTCAGGTAGTCAGGGGTATAAAGCATGCAGCCGAAACCATTGCATCAGTTTTTCTTGCGCCAGATATCAGGTGCCCCCCTAATGGCAATCAATTAAATATATATACAAGGTTATACCTCCATCAAAAAAGCAAATGCACCAAAAAGCTTTTAAGCAAAATAAAAAGGAATAGAAGTATAGCCAAAAGAAGTCAGGGGGCTGGAGGGAGGGTAACTAGGACTGCAACAGTGAATACACTCGAACATCTACATTTACTGTAAGTGTATACAACTGTACTATGTTCTTCGTGTTTCACTGTTGCAGTCATCACATTTGGGTAGATGCCCAAAGCTAAGGGTAGGAGGAGGAATTTAGATAGCATTAGGTCTGCATTAAATCCTGTAAATCCTTATTTTCAGCACAGTCAGGAATCAACATAATTTTCTGTTTAAGCAATCCAGTAATATGCTGCTGATACTTTAACATATGAAACTGGCAATTTAAAGCTCTAATGGCCAAGGTTGCAGAAGTGTATAACCTCTTACCCTATCTATCCAGCACCCTGGAATCTCTATCAGAAGGGGTAGGATTTTTTGCACTAGTAGCCTTTATGCCCTTGGGTCCCTGTGAAATGGTCTCAGGATCCACGGTAGGATTTTTAAAAAGTAACTTGTGAGAATTAGGAATCCTGTAATATCTAACTGGTTTTCTGGGAGTAGGAGGTAAAGAGTCAGGGGCCAAGCTAGATCCCAAAAAGGCATCATCAACAATGTCTAGTACAGGGGGGATAGCTAAAGGCCTGTGTTGGGGCAGGAGTAAGAAATCCCTAAGCCTCTTTTTAGAATCAGAGTAATCCTGGCTTTCCCAGCGAAAATGCTCCCTAAGAGTATGCAAGGTTTCACCAAAAGAGAAATCCTCTGTGGGGGAAGCAGAGGGAATACAATCCTCAGCATCAGAATCCTCATAGGTAGATAAGGGTAAATCCTGGTCATCAGAGGAAACAGAAATTTCAGAATCCTGATCAGAAGAATCATAACCAAATTCAGTCCTAGGTCTCTTAGAGGGGGAAGGTTGACTACCGCTGATTAAAGTAATAAGGTCTTCAGCCATTCTTATCATTTGTTTTTTAGGCATAGAGGCCTGACCATGTGGTCTGGGCATCGGTTTTCTAGGTATGGATCGAGTTTTAGGCCTTGAAGAAGAAGATGGCATCAGTTTAATATGCAAGTCAGTAGGCCTGAATACACCCTCAGAAGCCAGTGCCTGCACAGCGGCTCTGGATCCATCCAAGGTAGAGACATCAGCAGGTTCCACAGTTGAAGCATCTCGCGGCATACTGGACTCTAAATGGGTCTCAGTAGAGGCCTGCAAATCTGACATAGTGGGTATCAGGGGCTGCAAAAGTGCCTCACTGAGTACCGGTGAACTGGTGACTAGCTTAGGAAAATCATCGTCGGCAGCTTTGGACCTAGGCGGCCTGTCTCTGTCTTTATCTTTGCGATTTTTTTGGAATGTCAGTAGTCGGGTGGCTTACCAAAGCCATATCTGGATAATTGAACCAAGTACCAAAATATTTAGAAGTGTAAATATACTGATGAATAGTTCATTGTTTAAATAAGGCACAAAACCGACAGAGAGGTACGTCGTGGTCAGGGCCTAGGCAAGGAATACAGTACAAATGTAAATCTTTATGAGGCATTTGCTTTCCACAAGAAATACAATTATTGACTTTTACTGACATTGGTTTAGAGCAAGAAAACATTTCCCCAACGGGGTACTTAGCTTTAGTTGAAGACTTCGGTTCTGAAACTCGAAAATGAAAATTTCAGGAGTCGGCCGACCAGCACTTGTGAACTGCTTCTGCTTTGGGCACCACACGGCAAGAAAGATTGGTGCACTGGCATCGGCTGCATGCTTTACACCCCTGACTACCTGATGTCATGGAAGATGAGACAGCAACCGATGCAGGACATAAGACTTTGACAATCAGGCTGAATGAGGGCTACTGCAAGCAGATAACCCAAATGCTGGAGGGATAGATTCCTGTCCCAGAGATTTCCCATACTCTGGAACAGACTACCTATCTATGTCAAACAGAGCTCCTCATTAGCACTCTTCAAGAAAAATCTTGATGATTGGATGGGAAATGGGAAATTCACCCAGGGGATCACTTATGTGGCTCTGCTCGACAGGGGCACAGGAAAATAATTTTCTTGGGTGGCGAAAGCCAGGGTACATTTTTTGGCTAGGCTTGTATGGGCCCTAGGGCTGACAGACTAGTACCTACATATGAACTTATCAACCTATGTGATGAATGCAACAGTGAAACACGAAGAACATGTAGGATAAAGCAGTGTTGTACCACTTCTGCAAGTTGAACATTGTATTCCAGTATAAAAAACTTAATGTTATACAACCTGTAGTACTATAACATTGAACTTTCAACTCTGCTGCGCAATGGAATAAACACTAACTAATAATGTGAGTATTAAAGTATATGTGTTGCAAATCATTCTAAATTTGTAATTTCCTGTGGTTCTGAACCAAGTTTATGGCTGGAAAGAGTTGGAAGACCAGCGCACCACATAGTCAACTAACTAACAAAGCAGGGACAATAAAAGCATATAGTCTGTTACTATGCCACAAATACATGTTCAAAATGATTGTTTAGGTATCTGCCAACTTGATACTGCCTTAAATGATGAATCTGTCTCAACCATCTTTCTGTTGAATGTTTAAGCAAGATTTTATCAGTATCTACCCAATGGGCATTAGTACCTTATACATCTCAACCTTTTAATGCATGAAAACAGGACAAAGACAAAAATAATGTAGGGACAAAGGCCCAAACCTAAGGACAGATTTTAAATATTGCCTTATAAAATTAGAGAATTGCTGGAATACGATATGAAACTCAAATATCTGTCAATATTTAGTAACTTCAAACCTTAATGATTTATCAGTAAACCACAAATTTTATGAGGAACTGAACACAAATATGAGTCACAAATCTCTTCATTCTGTGAAAAATCTAGACAGTTGAGAGTTATAGATCTAGCATCTCATTACATTGTTACTGTGATTACACTGTCTATTTGGTTCACATTCATTTTCGTTAGCCTGAAATGTCAGTCTTTGAAAAGGTTTAAACTCAATGTTAATTTTGTCTTGTTCTGCATACTCTTTATTTCTACTTCAGCCCCTGTGGGTATGAGCGGATGTATATCAGAAGTCCAAACACTCAAAAGTCCGAATGCCGAAACTTCGAACTGGGAAGTCCGAAGACTAAAAATAACAAAGCCGCAGAACATCGAATTCTTTCCCAGGGAAAGAATTTGGTGGGCCGGTTCCACGGCTTCGCTATTTCCTCCACTGTGATGCGATCCCGGAGTTGGCATATTTAAGTAGGGGGGTGTGGAGGGCACATGCCCCCCATATTGGGGTGTGTGGGGGCGAAGCCACCCACATTAGAAACAGTATGTAATGTCTGTGTGTTTCCGCGTTTTGTACTGGAACAGTGATTTTTTTTCCCTGGGAAAAAAAACGCTGTTCTCAGTGTTCGGAGTATTCAGTTTTCAATGTTCTGTGTACGATATTTTCATAGTTGAAGTTTTGACATTTCGAGTATGTGATACAGACCCGGTATGAGCTATCTGTGTTCCTGTGCTTATGCTATGGTTTTAGTTCTATTGCTTACATGGCATCATACTTTCACACAACTCTGAACTTTGCTTTCTGATGTACTTATTATTAAGGGCTCAACATTTATGGAAAAAAGTCTTATTCTTAGTGGATGGCTTTCCTGGAGCTGAGTACTCTAAAAGAATTTAAATTCAAAATATCTACATAATAAACAATTTCCGCAAAAAGTGTTTCTTCTTGTGTTTGTAAAGTTGGGCAGAGGCCTGAAGTGACAGAAAACACTGAGACAAAATGAAATGCATACATACATACATACACACTCAGATATAAATACATATATAGATAGAAAGAAGGATACAGTCATAAACACCTGAATGTCTGTGTATATATGTATGTATGTATGTAAGTACAAATACACAAATAGAGATGAACACACACGCACACACCACACATGCGCGCATGCGCGCACACACACACACACACACACACACACACACACACACACACACACACACACACATGCCACACACACATGTAAGATCTTGTGCAATGCCTTCACTAATTAAGTTTACTGTAAAGTGGGGAAAGAGCAAATTCCCCAATCCCTACTGTTCACAATCCAACACAGAAACAAAGCTGCCAATGGTCGATCAGTTGTGCAGGGTATATTTTTCTGTGATGACTGCACTATTTGATCACCTAAATGACACTCATATGTGTGGGTATATATATATATATATATATATATATATATATATATATATATATATATATATATATATATATATATATATATATATATATATATATATATATATATACATGGATCCCATTTGATCCAGTCAGTTTACATTTCATCTAAACATAAATGTGCGACTTCACTTTTGCAAAAGTGCATTTTTTTAAAAATGCACTTTCGTGTAAAAATAAAAATAAAAAAAAAAAACAGAAAAAAAATAAAAACATGCAGTTTGCATATAACGTTAGTTGTACTTCAACGTTTAGTGTTGATGTACAACTAAGCAAACTATTGCTGAGACTGTGGTACAGTGGAGAATAAGCGAATATTCCCTTTTCTCCACTGTAGTGCGATCTCAGAATGAAAAGTAGGGGGGCTGTGGGGGGGTGCAGCCCCCACATGGGGGGTGTTGGGGGGCTTGCCCCCCAGCATAATAGTGTTTAGTGTGTTTTTTTTTTTTGGCTTAGGTTTTATTTTTATTTTTACACGAAAGTGAGGCAGCGAATTTGCGTTTCTACGAAATGTAAAC